>NW_027005763.1:64926-136107 GCF_036934945.1 Oncorhynchus masou masou | reverse complement strand
TAGGTTCTACCATAACCCTGTCTATGTAGGTACTGTATCTTATGGTGGTTCAGGGGGCACAAAGCCTTCCTACAGATTTGCTATAGTAAATCACTTCAACACTGGGTCCCTGTGAGTGCTTATTTTCATTTATTAATGATCCCCATTAGTTCCTGCCATGGCAGCAGCTACTCTTCTGGGGTCCAGCAACATTAAGGCAGATATACGCAATTCAAAATATTACATGACATTACATTTCATAACACGTTTCACGGCACCTTAAGTGAGTTCCCTCAGGCCACTACTCTACTATCACATCTCTACAGTACAACAGCCTGTGTACCTGTGTGTAGAGTGTATGTCTTATCATGTGTCTGTGCCTGTGTGTGTATCTTCACAGTCCCAGCTGTTCCATAAGGTGTATTTTATCTGTTTTACTGCTTGCATCAGTTACCTGATGTGGAATAGAGTTCCATGTAGTCATGGCTCTATGTTGTATTGTGTGCCTCCCATAGTCTGTTATTGAGGATTGTGAAGAGACCTCTGGTGACTTGTCTTGTGGGGTATGCTGGGTATCTGAGCTGTGTGCTAGTAGTTTATGTTATTGTTAGCTCTCTGTGTACTTTTAAGGGCCAGCCGTGCTGCCCTGTTCTGAGACAATTGTCATTTTCCCAGGTCCCTCTTTATGGCACCTGACAACACGACTGAACAGTAGTCCAGGTGCGACAAAACTAGAGTCTGTAGGACCTGCCTTGTTGATAGTGTTGTTAATAAATCCTGTTGTGTCTAGGGGGCAGTATTTTCATTTTTGGAAAAAAAACGTTCCCGTCGTAAACAGGATATTTTGTCAGGACAAGATGCTAGAATATGCGTATAATTGACAGCTTAGGATAGAAAACACTCTAAAGTTTACAAAACTGTAAAATGATTGTCTGTGAGTATAACAGAATTGATGTTGCAGGCGAAAGCCTGAGAAAAATCCAATCCGGAAGTGCCTCATGTTTTGAAAGCGCTGCATTCCAATGAGTCCCTATTGAGCAGTGAATGGGCTATCAACCGGATTACTCTTTCTCCGTATTCCCCAAGGTGTCTACAGCATTGTGACGTAGTTTTACGCATTTATGTTGAAGAATACCCGTAAGCGGCTACATTGTGCAAGTGGTCACCTGATGCTCCCAGAGAGATTCTTGCGTAAAATACAGAGGTAGCCATTACTCCAATTGGTACTACTGAAAAACGGATTGTCCCGATGGATATATTATCGCATAGATATTTGAAAAACACCTTGAGGAATGATTATAAACAACGTTTGCCATGTTTCTGTCGATATTATGGAGCTAATTTGGAATATTTTTCACCGTTTTCGTGATTGCAATTTCCAGGCGATTTCTCAGCCAAACGTGAAGAACAAACGACGCTATTTTGCCTACAAAAATAATATTTTTGGAAAAAAGGAACATTTGCTATCTAACTGGGAGTCTCATGAGTGAAAACCTCCGAAGCTCATCAAAGGTAAACGATTTAATTTGATTGCTTTTCTGATTTCCGTGACCAAGTTACCTGCTGCTAGCTGGACAAAATGCTATGCTAGGCTATCGATAAACTTACACAAATGCTTGTCTAGCTTTGGCTGTAAAGCATATTCTTGAGATGACAGGGTGATTAACAAAAGGCTAAGCTGTGTCTCAATATATTTCATTTGTGATTTTCATGAATAGGAAAATTTTCTAGGAATATTTATGTCTGTTGCGTTATGCTAATTAGTGTCAAGCGATGATTATGCTCCCTCATGCGGGATGGGGAGTCATTAGATGTTAAGAAGGCAGAGAAGCACTTTATTATGGACAGACTTCTCCCCATCTTAGCTACTGTTGTATCAACATGTTTTGACCATGACAGTTTACAACCCAGTGTTACTCCAAGCAGTTTAGTCACCTCAACTTTCCACATAATTTATTACATGATTTAGTTGAGGTTTATTGTTTAGTGAATAATTTGTCCCACATACAATGCTTTTAGTTTTTTAAATATTTAGGACTGACTTATTCTCTGCCACCCATTCTGAAACTAACCACAGCTCTTCATTAAGTGTTGCAGTGATTTCACTCTCTGTAGTAGCTGAAGTCAATAGTGTTGAGTCATCCAGACAGCTGAATTCCTGATTCTACCTGGATCGTGTTGGGGAGGCTTCCATTAAAGAACACCCTCTGTGATCTGTTAGACAGGTAGACAGGGGGTATGAAGCCATAACAGATACGTTTTTCCATCAGCAGAATATGATCGATACTGTCATTAAAGTAAACAGCTTTTTATCAGCAATTTGTAACAGTTGTCGTCTGGAGATAGGGAGGAGGACCAAGGTGCAGCGTGGTAAGTGTCCATATTTACATATTTTAATGAACACTGAAAACAAAAAACAACCAACGAACAGTCCTGTAAGGTGCAACACAACACTAAACAGAATATAACCACCCACAAATCACAATGGAAAACAGGCTACCTAATTATGGTTCTCAATCAGGGACAACAAATGACACCTGCCAAACACAGAAATAGAAAATCATAAACAAACTAACATAGACAACCCACCCAACTCATGCCCTGACCATACTAAAACAAAAGACAAAACAAAGGAACTAAGGTCAGAACGTGACACAATTTCTCTCAGCCAATCAGTAATGCTGAAAGTCTTGTCAATTTGTTTACAGCATAATAGCATTGTATCTGGTCAAACACCATTTTTTCCAGCAGTTTACTAAGGTTGGTAACAGGCTGTTTGATGGGCCATTTGAGCCAGTAAAGGGGGCTTTACTATTCTTGGGTAGCGTAATGACTTTAGCTTCCCTCCAGGCCCGAGGGCACACACTCTCTAGTAGGCTTAAATTGAAGATGTGGCAAATAGCAGTGGCAATATCATCTGCTATTATCCTCAGTAATTATCCATCCAAGTTGTCAGACCCCGGTGGCTTGTCATCGTTGATAGACAACAATCATTTTTCACCTCTTCCACACTCACTTTACGGAATTCAAAATAACAATGCTTGTCTTTCATAATTTGATCAGTTGTTATACTTGGATGTGTAATGTCAGCATTTGTTACTGGCATATCATGCCTAAATTGCTTAATCTTGCCAATGAAAGAAATCATTAAAGTTATTGGCAATATCAGTGGGTTTTGTGTTGAATGAGCCATCTGATTCAATGAATGATGGAGCTGAGTTTGCCTTTTTGCCCAAAATGTCACTTAAGGTGCTCCAAAGCTATTTACTATCATTCTTTACATAATTTATCTTTGTTTCATAGTATAGTTTCTTTTTATTCAGTTTAGTCACAGGATTTCTCAATTTGCAGTACGTTTGCCAATCGGTTGTGCAGCCAGACATTCCTTTTGCCTCATCCAACTCAACCATCCATTTTTCAATTCCTCATCAGTCCACAGGGATTTAACAGTTTTTACAGTCATTTTCTTAATGGGTGCTGCTTATTAGCAACTGGAATAAGCAATTTCCTAAATGTGTCAAGTGCAGCGTCTGGTTGCTCCTCATTACACACCACAGACCAACAAATATTGGACAACATTGGAATCGCTGCAAATCTTATTGTATGACCTCTTCTAGACTATATTGGATCTCCTAGATATGGCTACTATTGTGATCACTACATCCGTTGGATATGGATACTGCTTTAAGGCTAATTTCTGCAGCATTAGTAAAGGTGTGATCAATACATGTTGGTGATTTCATTCCTGTGCTGTTTCTAAATAGCCTGGTAGGTTGACTGATAACCTGCATCAGGTTGTAGGCACTGGTTACAGTGTGAAGCTTATTCTTGTGTGGGCAACTTGACGAAAGCCAGTCAATATTTAAATAATCCAGAACATATACCTCTCTGTTGATATCACAGACATTATCAAGCATTTTCATGTCATCCAGAAACGGACCGTCAGCACTTGGTAGTCTATAGCAGCTTTGTGTGTGTGGGCGTGTGTATGTGCTTGTGTGGCTTCCTGCGTGTTTGCGTGTGTGTCTGTGTGTGTGTCAATAAACGTTGTGTGTGTGAAAAATGCAACCCATACAGTGCTTAACAGGGCCTAGAACAAGCCCAATATTCCACCTGTCAACCAGTGGGGGGGTGACATCATTTAACAGGACCTGATTTATGACACGACACTCATGTAGCATCATTTAGTGGGGGATAATAACCACACCCCTCTCTTAATCCATCACTTTCTAGTAGTGTCCCAAATGGCACCCAGTTATTATACAGCGCTTTCAGAAAGCATTCACGCTGCTGGACTTTTTCCACATTTTGTTGTGTTACAGCCTGCATTTAAACCGAATGTAAATTGTCACTGGCCTACAGAATACCCCATAATATTGCCAGAGAGGAAGCAAACCGCTCAGGGATTTCACCATGAGGACAATGGTGACTTTAAAACAGTTACAGAGTTTAATGGCTGTGATGGGAGAAAACTGAGGATGGATCAACAGCATTGTAGTTACTTCACAACACTAACCTAAATAACAGAGTGAAAAGAAGGAAGCCTGTACAGAATACAACATATTCCAAAACACGCATCCTGTTTGCAACAAGGCACTGAAGTAAAATGTTGAAGAATTTGGCAAAGAAATTAACTTTATGTCTTGGCAAATACAACACATCACTGAGAACCACTCTTCATTTTTTCAAGCATGGTGGTGGCTGTATCATGTTATCGGTATGCTTGTCATAGGCAAGGACCAGGGAGTTTTTTAGGATACAAAGAAACAAAATAGAGCTAGGCAAAATCCTGGAGGAAAACCTGGTTCAGTCTGCTTTCCAACAGACACAGAGACAAATTCACCTTTCAGCAGGACAATAACCTAAAACACAAGGCCAAATATACACTCGAGTCGCTTACCAAGATGACATTGAATGTTCCTTCGAGACTGACAGCTGTAATTGCTGCCAAAGGTGATTGGTAACTCAAGGGTGTGAATACTTATGTAAATTAGATATTTATGTGTTTAATTTAATTTTCAATAAATGTGTAAAACTTTCTGAAAACATGTTTTCACTTTGTCATTATGGGGTGTTGTCACACCCTGGCCATAGAGAGGATTTAATTCTCTATTTTGGTTAGGCCATGGTGTGACTAGGGTGGGCATTCTAGTTTCTTTATTTCTATGTTTTCTGTTTCTATGTTTTGGCCGGGTATGGTTCTCAATCAAGGACAGCTGTCTATCGTTGTCGCTGATTGGGAATTATACTTAGGCAGCCTGTTTTTCCACCTTTTTTTACCTTAATTTAACTAGGCAAGTCAGTTAAGAACAAATTCTTATTTTCAATGACGGCCTAGGAACAGTGGGTTAACTGCCTGTTCAGGGGCAGAACGACAGATTTGTACCTTGTCAGCTCGGGGGTTTGAGCTTGCAACCTCCCGGTTACTAGTCCAACGCTCTTAACCACTAGGCTACCCTGCCGCCCCCACCTTAGTTGTGGGTAGTTGACTTTGTTAGTGGCATGTATAGCCCTAGTAGTTTTTGTTGTTTCTTGTTTTGTTGGTGACATTTTAAATAAAGAGAAAATGTCTGCTCACCACTCTGCACCTTGGTCCGGTCATTTCCCTGACGGCGGTCGTGACAGAACTACCCACCACAAACGGACCAAGCGGAGTGGCCTGGAGGAGCAACGTTTTCTGGAGGGATGGACATGGGAGGAGATCTTGGAAGGCAAGGGACCCTGGGCAAAGCCTGGAGAGTATCGGCGTCCAAGGGAGGGGATAGAGGCGGCGAAAGCAGAGCTGCGACAATACGAGGAGTTGGCCCAGCGGAGCAGGATCGAGGAGATTGGCTGAGTCAGGTTGGAGATGCGGTGCGCATGGTGTCTCCATTGCCTCGCGTTCACAGCCCGGTGCGCTACATTCCAGCTCCCCGCATCGGCCGGGCTAGAGTGGGCATCCAGCCAGGACGGGCATCCAAGAACCAGGCCTCCTGTATGTCTCCCCAGCCTGGTGAGTCCTGTGCCTGCTCCCAGAACCAGGCCTCCTGTATGTCTCCCCAGCCTGGTGAGTCCTGTGCCTGCTCCCAGAACCAGGCCTCCTGTATGTCTCCCCAGCCTGGTGAGTCCTGTGCCTGCTCCAGAACCAGGCCTCCTGTATGTCTCCCCAGCCTGGTGAGTCCTGTGCCTGCTCCCAGAACCAGGCCTCCTGTATGTCTCCCCAGCCTGGTGAGTCCTGTGCCTGCTCCCAGAACCAGGCCTCCTGTATGTCTCCCCAGCCTGGTGAGTCCTGTGCCTGCTCCCAGAACCAGGCCTCCTGTATGTCTCCCCAGCCTGGTGAGTCCTGTGCCTGCTCCCAGAACCAGGCCTCCTGTATGTCTCCCCAGCCTGGTGAGTCCTGTGCCTGCTCCAGAACCAGGCCTCCTGTATGTCTCCCCAGCCTGGTGAGTCCTGTGCCTGCTCCCAGAACCAGGCCTCCTGTATGTCTCCCCAGCCTGGTGAGTCCTGTGCCTGCTCCCAGAACCAGGCCTCCTGTATGTCTCCCCAGCCTGGTGAGTCCTGTGTCTGCTCCTAGAACCAGGCCTCCTGTATGTCTCCCCAGCCTGGTGAGTCCTGTGCCTGCTCCCAGAACCAGGCCTCCCGTATGTCTCCACAGCCTGGTGAGTCCTGTGCCTGCTCCTAGAACCAGGCCTCCCGTATGTCTCCACAGCCTGGTGAGTCCTGTGTCTGCTCCTAGAACCAGGCCTCCTGTATGTCTCCCCAGCCTGGTGAGTCCTGTGTCTGCTCCTAGAACCAGGCCTCCTGTATGTCTCCCCAGCCTGGTGAGTCCTGTGCCTGCTCCCAGAGCCAGGCCTCCTGTATGTCTCCCCAGCCTGGTGAGTCCTGTGCCTGCTCCCAGAACCAGGCCTCCTGTATGTCTCCCCAGCCTGGTGAGTCCAGAACCAGGCCTCCTGTATGTCTCCCCAGCCTGGTGAGTCCTGTGCCTGTCCCAGAACCAGGCCTCCCGTACTCCCAGCCTGGTAAGCCCTGGTCCCAGAACCAGGCCTCCTGTATGTCTCCCCAGCCTGGTGAGTCCAGTGAGAACCAGTCCCGTATGTCTCCACAGCCTGGTAGCCCTGTGGCAGCTCCAGGCTGCCCATGGTCCCCAAGCCTCCAGTGATGATCCATGGCATGAAGCCTCCAGCGATGGTCCCCAGTCCAGAGCCTCCAACAAAGGCTTCCAGTCCGGAGCCTCCAGTGACGGTCCCCAGTCCGGAGCCTCCAGTGACTGTCCCCAGTCCTGGGCCTGCAGTGAGGGTCCTCAGTCCTGGGCCTGCAGCGAGGGTCCCCAGTCCGGGGCCTGCAACGAGGGTCCCCAGTCCGGGGCCTGCAATGAGGGTCCCCAGTCCAGAGGCGCCACCAAAATGGGGGGAGCCAGAGGTGGAGCGGGTCTGCGTCCCACACCGGAGCCGCCACCAAAGTAGCTGCCCACCCGGACCCTCCCCTATAGAGTCAGGTTTTACAAAGGGGGGGGGTACTGTCACGCCATGGCCATAGACGCTTTTATTCTCTATTTTGGATAGACCAGGGAGTGACTAGGGTGGGCATTCTAGTTTCTTTATTTCTATGTTTTCTGTTTCTATGTTTTGGCCGGGTATGGTTCTCAATCAGGGACATCTGTCTATCGTTGTCTCTGATTGGGAATCATACTTAGGCAGCCTGTTTTTCTACCTTAGTTGTGGGTAGTTGACTTTGTTAGTGGCCTGTATAGACCTAGTGAGGTTCACGGCCGTTTATGTTGTTTCTTGTTTTTGTTGCCGACATTCTAAATAAAAGAGAAATGTACGCTCACCACACTGCCCCTTGGTCCGGTCATTTCCCTGACGGCGGTCGTGACAGGTATTGTGTGTAGATGGGTGAGAATTATTATTATTATTACACAACGAAATCTGAAGGCACTGTTGTGCACTACTTTTGACCAGAGCCCTATCAAAAGGAGTGCACGGCATAGGAGATAGGATGCCATTTGGGAGGCAGCTGAGTTCTAAACAAACCACTCAACCTTGAAGGAAAGCCTCCTGTTAATTAGTAAGATGTGAGAACGTTCCCTCCTACACTTACCCACATATTCCCAGACAGGAACACACACGCTCTCACACACACACACACTTTTTACAGCTAGTAAGGAGCAAAGCAATAAATAGGAATATTTAACGCCATGAGCAGAGCTTCCTTCTTCCTGGTTCCCTGTTACCTCTCATATAACACTAATGTATGGGCAGCGATGTATGTGTGTGTGTGTGTGTATGTGTGTGTGTGTGTGTGTGTGTGTGTGTGTGTGTGTGTGTGTGTGTGTGTGTGTGTGCATGCATGCGTGTGTGTGTGTTAAACCATAATATGACAGTAATATATGAGCATCCCCAGGTAACAGCCATTATCCAGTTAGGGTTGCCTGCCATGTAGATGTGCAAATGGTGGCCGGAGGTAAGTGTGTGAAGGTGTGAACGAGTGTCATGGAATTAGTGGTGAGAGTACCATGGTGCATCTGGGATTTCATTTCATCTCTTATTCAAGGTTGATTAGCGGACGCCTTTTAAAATGTCAGATATTTATATCATTATTTTCTGCGAGGCATGTGTGTTTCTCTCTCTGTGTGTGTTTCTCTCTCTCTCTCTCTCTGTTTCTCTCTCTGTGTGTGTTTCTCTCTCTCTCTCTGTGTGTTTCTCTCTGTGTGTGTGTTTCTCTCTCTGTGTTTGTGTGATTTTTTTATTTTATTAGCTTCTTTCTGAGAAGAGGATTTTGTTTTGAATTAAAACATAACTCACATTATCCCACTGCAGATATTATGCAGAGTAATATTTGTCCTTCGTTCCCTTCAACCTTACCAGTTTCTTTGAATGTGGAATGTTTCATCTAAGGTGGTGAGTTTCATCGAAGGTGGTGAGTTTCATCTAAGGTGGTGTGTTTCATCTAAGGTGGCATGTTTCATCTAAGGTGGCGTGTTTCTTCTAAGGTGGCATGTTTCATCTAGAGTGGCATGTTTCATCTAGAGTGGCATGTTTCATCTAGAGTGGCATGTTTCATCTAGAGTGGCATGTTTCATCTAAGGTGGCATGTCTCATCTCGAGTGGTATGTTTCATCTAGAGTGGTATGTTTCATCTAGAGTGGTATGTTTCATCTCGAGTGGCATGTTTCATCTAAAGTGGTATGTTTCATCTAAGGTGGCGTGTTTCATCTAGAGTGGCATGTCTCATCTAGAGTGGTATGTTTCATCTGGAGTGGTATGTTTCATCTAGAGTGGTATGTTTTATCTAGAGTGGTATGTTTCATCTAGAGTGGTATGTTTCATATAGAGTGGTATTCTTCATCTGGAGTGGCATGTTTCATCTAAAGTGGTATGTTTCATCTAGGGTGGTATGCTTCATCTAGAGTGGAAAGTTTCATCTAGAGTGGCATGTTTCATCTAGAGTGGCATGTTTCATCTAGGTTGGCATGTTTCATCTGGAGTGGCATGTTTCATATAGAGTGGCATGTTTCATCTAAGGTGGCATGTTTCATATAAAGTGGCATGTTTCATCTGGAGTGGCATGTTTCATCTGGAGTGGCATGTTTCATATAGAGTGGTATGTTTCATCTAGAGTGGCATGTCTCATCTCGAGTGGTATGTTTCATCTAGAGTGGTATGTTTCACCTAGAGTGGTATGCTTCATCTAGAGTGGTATGTTTCATCTAGAGTGGTATGTTTCATCTAGAGTGGTATGCTTCATCTAGAGTGGCATTTTTCATCTAGAGTGGCATGTTTAATCTAAGGTGGCATGTTTCATCTAAAGTGGTATGTTTCATCTAAGGTGGCATGTTTCATCTAAGGTGGCATGTTTCCTCTAAGGTGGCATGTTTCATCTAAAGTGGTATGTTTCATCTAAGGTGGCATGTTTCATCTAAGGTGGCATGTTTCATCTAAGGTGGCATGTTTCATCTAAGGTGGCATGTTTCATCTAAGGTGGCATGTTTCATTTAGAGTGGTATGTTTCATCTAAGGTGGTATGTTTCATCTAAGGTGGCATGTTTCATCTAAGGTGGCATGTTTCATCTAAAGTGGTATGTTTCATCTAAAGTGGTATGTTTCATCTAAAGTGGCATGTTTCATTTAGAGTGGCATGTTTCATCTAGAGTTGTATGTTTCATCTAGGGTGGTATGTTTCATCTAAGGTGGCATGTTTCATCTAAAGTGGCATGTTTCATCTAAAGTGGTATGTTTCATCTAGAGTTGTATGTTTCATCTAGGGTGGTATGCTTCATCTAGAGTGGTATGTTTCATCTAGAGTGGCATGTTTCATCTAGAGTGGCATGTTTCATCTAAGTTGGCATGTTTCATCTGGAGTGGTATGTTTCATATAGAGTGGCATGTTTCATCTAAGGTGGCATGTTTCATATAGAGTGGCATGTTTCATATAGAGTGGCATGTTTCATCTGGAGTGGCATGTTTCATATAGAGTGGTATGTTTCATCTAGAGTGGCATGTCTCATCTCGAGTGGTATGTTTCATCTAGAGTGGTATGTTTCATCTAGAGTGGTATGTTTCATCTAGAGTGGTATGCTTCATCTAGAGTGGCATTTTTCATCTAGAGTGGCATGTTTCATCTAAGGTGGCATGTTTCATCTAAGGTGGCATGTTTCATCTAAGGTGGCATGTTTCATCTAAAGTGGCATGTTTAATCTAAAGTGGTATGTTTCATCTAAGGTGGCATGTTTCATCTAGAGTGGCATGTTTCATCTAAAGTGATATGTTTCATCTAAGGTGGCATGTTTCATCTAGAGTGGCATGTTTCATCTAAAGTGGCATGTTTCATCTAAGGTGGCATGTTTCATCTAAGGTGGCATGTTTCATCTAAGGTGGCATGTTTCATCTAGAGTGGTATGTTTCATCTAAGGTGGCATGTTTCATCTAAGGTGATATATAAGCATTATAATCCTTTCTATTCCCTCAAATTAAAGCAGAGTTTGACTTTCTGTGGCTCTCATGTGTCTGATATCTGGAAGTGAGATTGAGAGTAGTCTGTTTCTAGGGATATGGAGATGTCGCTCTCTCACACTAAAATACACAGGCACTAGTATACAACAGCCCCCCCTGGTGTAGGTGAGAGTCACTACACTTAGCCCTGTGACTGTAACCTGCACTGGTAATACTTTACCTTCAGTAGGCTAAAGTCTAGTGACACCCTATTCCCCTAAAAGTGCACCAGATGGCCTCTTGTCAAACGTAGTGCACTATATAGGGACTAGGGTGTCATAGATAGTGCACTACATGGGGAATAGAGGCCCATTTGAGATGTGTCCCATTGCCAAAATAGCAGTGCACTACATGGGGTATAGGGTGTCAAAGGTAGTGAACTACATGGGGAATAGGGTGTAAAAGGTAGTGAACTACATAGGGAATATGGTGTCAAAGGTAGTGAACTACATGGGGAATAGGGTGTCAAAGGAAGTGAACTACATAGGGAATAGGGTGTCAAAGGAAGTGAACTACATGGGGAATAGGGTGTCAAAGGTAGTGAACTACATAGGGAATAGGGTGTCAAAGGTGGTGAACTACATGGGGAATAGGGTGTCAAAGGTAGTGAACTACATGGGGAATAGGGTGTCAAAGGTAGTGAACTACATGGGGAATAGGGTGTCACGGGTAGTGAACTACATAGGGAATAGGGTGTCAAAGGTAGTGAACTACATGGGGAATAGGGTGTCAAATATAGTGAACTACATAGGGAATAGGGTGTCAAGGGTAGTGAACTACATAGGGAATAGGGTGTCAAAGGTAGTTCAATGCATGGGGAATATGGTGTCACGGGTAGTGCACTACATAGGGAATAGGG
Organism: Oncorhynchus masou masou; assembly: GCF_036934945.1. Lineage (NCBI taxonomy): Eukaryota > Metazoa > Chordata > Actinopteri > Salmoniformes > Salmonidae > Oncorhynchus > Oncorhynchus masou. The sequence goes on along the minus strand of NW_027005763.1, from coordinate 124,299 downwards.
TGTCAAAGGTAGTGAACTACATGGGGAATAGGGTGTCAAAGGTAGTGAACTACATAGGGAATAGGGTGTCAAAGGTAGTAAACTACATGGGGAATAGGGTGTCAAAGGTGGTGAACTACATAGGGAATAGGGTGTCAAAGGTGTGTCAAGGGAATAGGGGTGGTGAACTACATAGGGAATAGGGTGTCAAAGGTAGTTCACTGCATGGGGAATAGGGTGTCAAATATAGCGAACTACATAGGGAATAGGGTGTCAAAGGTAGTGAACTACACAGGGAATAGGGTGTCAAAGGTAGTTCACTGCATGGGGAATAGGGTGTCAAATATAGTGAACTACATAGGGAATAGGGTGTCAAAGGTAGTTCACTGCATGGGGAATAGGGTGTCAAAGGTAGTGAACTACATAGGGAATAGGGTGTCAAGGGTAGTGCACTACATAGGGAATAGGGTGTCAAAGGCAGTGAACTACATAGGGAATAGAGTGTCATTTGGTATGATTCTAATCCTTGTGTAGTGCTGGTCTATACCTGTGACTCACCCCTCCTCACTAAGAACACTCAACACTCTCCTGGGGGACACTGACATCGAGATCATCACAGAGATGAAAACACAGCATGTTCAGGGAGGAAGGGAGAGAGGGAGAAAATGAGGAGGGGGGAGAGGGGAAAGACAGAGAGACCGATATAAAAAGAGGGAGGAGGGATGGAAGGAGAGAGAGAGGACGAAAGATAGGGGAGAGAGAGAGAGTAGTGTGTATATAGGCACAGCACGTCAAGGAAGAGAGAGAGAGGGAGGAAGAGAGAGAGGGAGGAAGAGAGAGAGGGAAGAAAGAGAGAGAGAGAGAGGGAGAGAGAGAGGGAAGAAAGAGAGAGAGAGAGAGAGGGAGGGAGAGAGAGAGGGAAGAAGAGAGAGAGAGGGAGGGAGAGAGAGAGGGAGGGAGAGGGAGGGAGAGAGAGAGGAATGAGAGAGAGGAAGGGAGGAAGAGAGGGAGGAGAGGAAGAGAGAGAGAGGGAGGGAAAGAGGGGGGAGGGAGGAAGGAAGAGAGAGAGAGGGAGACAGAGACGGCGAGATCTTTGAATCCTGATTGCAGACTAAAGACTACTATCCCCCATAGCGACAACAGTGTTGCCTGTAGTGAGAGGAGTGGAGGGGAAGGTAGGGAGGGAGGAGGGAGAGATATATGTTATCAGTTTGGACACTGTGGCAGTTTCATATTGCTTCTCCAAAAGGAAACGGTGTTGTTGATATTTAGTCATTGTGTACAGCGCAAGCAGGCATCTTACTCTCAATGTTGAAATGAATTGAGAGAAGTATGGGATAATCAACGAGAGGCTATATGCTCTATGGAAAATAATGTAGAGACCGCATAGAGCCACCCGGTGTTAATTGGTGTGAAGAGAGTGGAGACGGCAGGGAAGGGCAAGAGAATAGATCCAGGAGAGAGATGGGAAGAAAGAGAGGAGAGGGGGTTCAGGAAAGAGACTAATGTGAACAAAGAGAAAGCGGGGGAGGGAGGGAGCAGAGGGCCACAGGGTAGAGAGAAAAGAAAGAAAGAAGCTATTGATTTGGCGGGAAGAGGAGAGTGAGGCTTTGACTTGGGAGTAAGAGCTCTAGATGGTTCATCCACCTGCACTCGGTCCTAGCGTGTGTGTGTGTGTGTGTGTGTGTGTGTGTGTGTGTGTGTGTGTGTGTGTGTGTGTGTGTGTGTGTATGCGTGTGGCACACACACACACACATGACACATACACACACAGCCTTGTGCAGGTCAAAAGCCACAGAACAGTGACACCTGCTTGTGAAGAGATGAACAACATAGAGATGTAAATACATTATGTTAACGATTCTGTAAATCACGATTTTATGATCAGAAATATCTCAAACATCTCTCTCTCTCTCTTCCTCTATCTCTTTCTCTCCGTCCTTGAGTTCTCCTCTTCTGTTCTTCGTGCTGAGCTGGTTCCTTTCATCAGTGTTATCTCTTTGACAATCCGACAGCTTTATCTATCCGGGACTTCTGACTGCTGGCATTTCCTTCAACATCTACCTGACTCAACAAAAACATAGTTTAGTCTGATGCAATGCAGGAGCTCACTCACATCCAGGTCTCTTTCTCTGTGGGCTTTAAAGACCCAGTCCATCACTTGAAACGCAACCAAATGGTGGCCCCGCCACTTGACTACAAATGACTGTAAGTTTCACAGGGTGGGCCATCTAAAGGCTCCATAACTTCTACGTAGTTGTTTATGTTGGAGAAGTGCAGGGGAGGATTTGTATAAAGGGTCATAGAAGCGGAGAGACGGACACCTCGGTTAAAATAAGCCTTTGTAGGCACCTGGAAATACTGCAGACTCATCAAAGCCATCAAAACCAATCTTTTATGTATTGTCTGGGACTTTGTGTTTGATGTTTCTAATGTTTGAGCATCTGTTTGGTATTGTGGAAAACGTACAGCCCTTTGTGATGTTGCTGTGTTTAGGAATTGGATCTTTAATGAGACAATTATTGACAACATCAGTTCTATCTTTGTCTATTGAGTTTTACTATTCTGTAGAAAGTTTTCTTCAAGAAAAGATCAAAAACTGTTCCTCAGACTTTCAAATACCCTTTTCAAAGTATGTCCACATTGACAAGACAGACAGTCAGTCCTCTGGGAGTCTTGCTTAGACTCGATAACATTCTGAATGCTTTTAAACTGTCCTTTCCCTCTACTAATGTTTCATATGGTATCCTCTTCCTGTCTATACCGTCACAACCAGCCTTCTGTCACGCTCTCCCTCTCTGCTCTTTCAGCCAATTAGTGTTCCACCTCTCCTCCCAAGACTTGTTTTTCTCTCCATTCCATCACCCTTTGACCTCCTATTTCTGACTATCTCTGTCATTGCTCTCCTCTCTATCCCTGCATCTCTCTCTCTCTCTCTCTGTCCCTGCATCTCTCTCTCTCTCTCTCCCTCCTCCCTCCCTGTCTCGCCCTCTCTCTCCCTCCTCCCTCCTCCCTCCCTGTGTCGCTCTCTCTCTCCCTCCCCTTCTCACTCTCTGTCTCACTTCCATCTATCTATCTCCCCCTCCCCTTCTCTCCCTCCATCTCTCGCCATGTCCTCTCTCTCCCTCCATCTCTTTCTCTGCCCATCTCTCTCTCCCTCTCTCTCCTTGTTCCCATCTCTTGCTCTCTCACCCTCCATCTTTTTCTCTGCCCCCCCTCTATCTCTCCCTGTTCTCATCTCATCTCTCTCCCTCCATCTTTTTCTCTGCCCCTCCCTCCCTCCCTCTATCTCTCCCTGTTCCCATCTCATCTCTCTCCCTCTCTCCCCCTCTCTCTCTCCAGCCTAATCATGTTCTTCAGATTGATTCCATGGTGATTACTCCCTCTCAGATCTGACAAATCTCATATTCTGAAAGAAATAAAGAGGGGAACTAAGAAAAGGAGGAAAGGAATGAAGGAGGGAAGGGAAGGAGAAGTTGAGCGAGATTTCCGTTAGAGGAGTGAATATGAGAATGAAGATATAGCGAGGAAATATGAAGAGAGCGATAAAGAGAAGATAGAAGAGAGAGAGGAGAGAGAGGGGGAGAGAGAGAGGGGGGAGAGGAGAGAGAGAAGAGAGAGGAGAGAGAGAAGAGAGAGAAGAGAGAGAGAGGGAGAGAGAGGGAGAGGGGGAGAGAGAGGAGAGAGAGTGGGGAGAGAAGAGAGAGATAGGAGAGAGAGAGAGGCGAGAGAGAGAGGAGAGAGAGAGAAAGAGAGAGAGAGAGAGAGAGGGGGGAGAGAGAAGAGGGGGAGAGAGAAGGCAGGGAGAGAGAGGGGAGAGAGAGAGAGAGAGGGGGAGAGAGAGAAGAGGGAGAGAGAGAGAAGGAAGGGAGAGAGAGGGGAGAGAGAGAGCAGGGAGAGAGAGAGGAGGGGGAGAGAGAGAAGGAAGGGAGAGAGAGGGGGAGAGAGAGAAGGAAGGGAGAGAGAGGGGAGATAGAGGGAGAGAGAGAGAGAAAAGAGAGAAGAGAGAGGAGAGAGGAGAGAGTTGAGAGAGGAGAGAGAGAGAGGAAAACAGAGAAGAGAGATTGATTGGTTTGTTTCACTCCATTCCTTAAAGTACTATATATATACTTATGAAGTAATTCATCTGTATTAGCAATCACTACGGCCTTAAATTCAGTCATTCTACAACACTGTATAATTTCAGCTGAGTAAATTATTAGCTATTGGAATTTTTCACAAAAAAAAAAACAGTCAATCACTCGAAGGCTGCCTTTAAAGGTGCAATCTGGGACATTGGACCGATCCTTTGGTTCCCAGCGGCAGGGCTAATACAAATCCCAGATTGTAGCCTTAAAGTACATACTCTCAGTCTCTACACAAAAATGCAATACCATAATCCATACCCATTCACAATACCTGCTCATACTCTGTCTATCTTAACCTGAGTCTAAGACCTGACTTCACCACACCAGTTCAATGTGAAAGTCCATTCTCTTTCCTTTCAGAACCAACATTCTTTTTCAGAACAAATTGTGAGTCATCACCATAGAGATCCTAATGATTCAGTCTACTTCCAAATTGTGAGTCATCACCATAGAGATCCTAATGATTCAGTCTACTTCCAAATTGTGTGGTCATACCTTCTCTGAATGGAAGCCATTTCTGTAAGAGGAGGTGTTGATGTCAAAGGCCATGCATAGAATGGATTCCATGTTAGAAACTGTCTGTCTGTCTGCTGAATAACAATGTTTCTTATTAAAGGCAGTCTGACAATCATTTAAAAAAAATCCTTGCTGGTCTTTCAACTATTGGTAAGGTAACCGACGTCACACAAGAATGCATGCACATCCCCCCACTACACACACACACACACACACACAACCCGCCATTACAAACGTGCGCACACATTTCGATCGATACGTTAAGTCGTAGCGTTGTGTTTCAAAATTGAGTAGATCAGAAATGACTGTGGTTTAAATGCCAGGACCCTATAGATTGAGCTGTGGCCTCTTGGCTGTAGTTAAAACACACCACAGTTGACTTCTTCATAGATGCCCCAAGGCAGGGAACACAGATCGATACTTCTTTCCAACTGACTTAGTTTGTGTGTTTGTGGGTGGGTGGATGCACGGGTGGATGCACGGGTGGGTGCATGGGTGGTTGCACGGGTGGTTGCACGGGTGGATGCACGGGTGGTTGCACGGGTGGTTGCACGGGTGGTTGCGTGCGTGTGCAGGTGGATGCGCGGGTGGTTGCACGGGTGGTTGCGTGCGGGTGCGGATGGATGCACGGGTGGATGCACGGGTGGTTGCACGGGTGGTTGCACGGGTGGTTGCGTGAGTGTGTGGGTGGGTGGATGCACGGGTGGTTGCGTGCATGTGTGGGTGGGTGGGTGGGTGGGTGGGTGGTTGTGTGTGTGTGTGTGCCACAGAGGACACACTGGAGATACCTGGGCTAATCACATAGTTTAGTCTGATGCAGTGTAGGAGCTCACTCACAGTTGGGTCTCTTTCTCCCTTTACAGACACATTCCATAGTTTCTCAATGCCTGACATTGTTGCTTTGTTGCGGTGCAAAATGCCTGGGGACTAGAGGCTGAAAACATCCCTATTGGTTAAATGTGCTATATAACCTATAAATTATATTAGAAATATTCCATGAATGATATTATAGATATTGATGTTGTATTTACAGTATATACTTACTAAAGGCAAGGGAACATGGAAAACCAGGGGACGTCTCCAGCAGCACCTCAGGAGAGAAAATAAGTCAAGAAAAAGAGTGAAAAGGAAAGACTGGGTTGAAGAGGAGGAAAGAGATGCTGGTTGAAGGAAAGAACAGGGGAGAACTAATGAGCTGTTTCCTCATCCTCAGCCTTCTCACACCCACTGCAGAGCAGACATCCACAGAAGGGGGAAATAGCAGAAAAATGAGAAGGGGAAATGTTTGGAGATTTGTTTGGAGATCGAAGTTGACTTTCTGCGGTGGAACTGGAACAGAACATGAATCTTGTAAAGGCTAGAGGAGAGGAGAAAACATGGCTCAACCAACCAGAGGTCAGAGTTCTACTGTTCCCCGGGAGACCGGAACCAGAGGAATCCATTTCGGACAGGGTGTGGAAGACACAGGGGTCAAGCCCTTAGGAGCAGACAGGGGGAAGCAATACCAGAGTAGGGTGGGTGGGTGAGTCTGTCTGTCTATCTGTCTGTCTGTCTGTCTGTCTGTCTGTCTGTCTGTCTGTCTGTCTGTGTCTGTCTCTGTCTGTCTGTCTGTCTGTCTGTCTGTCTGTCTCTGTCTGTCTGTCTGTCTGTCTGTCTGTCTGTCTGTCTGTCTGTCTGTCTGTCTCTGTCTGTCTGTCTGTCTGTCTGTCTGTCTCTGTCTGTCTGTCTGTCTGTCTGTCTGTCTGTCTGTCTGTCTGTCTGTCTGTCTGTCTGTCTGTCTGTCTGTCTGTCTGTCTGTCTGTCTGTCTGTCTGTCTGTCTCTGTCTGTCTGTCTGTCTGTCTGTCTCTGTCTGTCTGTCTGTCTGTCTGTCTGTCTGTCTGTCTGTCTGTCTGTCTGTCTGACTGTCTGTCTGTCTGTCTGTCTGTCTGTCTGTCTGTCTGTCTGTCTGTCTGTCTGTCTGTCTGTCTGTCTGTCTGTTGTCTGACTGTCTGTCTGTCTTTGAACTGTCTGTCTGTCTGTCATAACTGTCTGAAATGTACTGTTGTCTGTCTAAAATGTGCCCTGTAATCTGTCTGTATGTCTGTCTGTCTGTCTGAATTTGTTATCTGTCTGTCTGTCTGTCTGTCTGTCTGTCTCTGTCTGTGTCTGTGTCTGTCTGTCTGTACAAAACTGTCTGTGACTGTCTGTCTGTCTGTCTGTCTGTCTGGAAGTCTGTCTGTCTCTGTCTGTCTGTCTGTCTGTCTGTCTCTGTCTGTCTGTCTGTCTGTCTGTCTGTCTCTGTCTGTCTGTCAAGACATGGCATATGAAGGTGTGGTGAGACAGTCGATGGGTTTGACTGTACATTTTTCCTCAATCATTTTGGAAAAACTTTGCTTAAAAACTGGGAATCTAACGACCCTCCATCGTTAAGATAGTGGATGAATCAATTGCATTATTATGTAAATATTGAGCAAAAGTGGGCTACAGAGAGAGGCAGGATAGTGCAGTTTGAGAAATGAGAAAGTATGTTGGGAAACAGCAGGATGGGAGAGGTTACGGTAGGAACGTGGTTCTGAGGCTACGGAGGGAACGTGGTTCTGAGGTTATGGAGGGAACGTGGTTCTGAGGCTACGGAGGGAACGTGGTTCTGAGGCTACGGAGGGAACGTGGTTCTGAGGTTACGGTGGGAACGTGGTTCTGAGGCTACGGAGGGAACGTGGTTCTGAGGTTATGGAGGGAACGTGGTTCTGAGGCTACGGTAGGAACGTGGTTCTGAGGTTAAGGTGAGAACGTGGTTCTGAGGTTAAGGTGAGAACGTGGTTCTGAGGTTAAGGTGAGAACGTGGTTCTGAGGCTACAGTAGGAACGTGGTTCTGAGGCTACGGAGGGAACGTGGTTCTGAGGTTAAGGTGAGAACGTGGTTCTGAGGTTAAGGTGAGAACGTGGTTCTGAGGTTAAGGTGAGAACGTGGTTCTGAGGTTAAGGTGAGAACGTGGTTCTGAGGCTACAGTAGGAACGTGGTTCTGAGGTTACGGAGGGAACGTGGTTCTGAGGTGCAGAGGATTCTGAGGTTACAGAGGGAGGTTATGAGGTTACGGAGGGAACGTGGTTCTGAGGTTATGAGGTTATGAACGTGGTTCTGAGGTTACGGAGGGAACGTGGTTCTGAGGTTACGGAGGAACGTGGTTCTGAGGTTACAGAGGGAACGTGGTTCTGAGGTTACAGAGGGAACGTGGTTCTGAGGTTACGGAGGGAACGTGGTTCTGAGGTTACGGAGGGAACGTGGTTCTGAGGTTATGAGGTTATGAGGTTACGGAGGGAACGTGGTTCTGAGGTTATGAGGTTATGAGGTTACGGAGGGAACGTGGTTCTGAGGTTACGGAGGGAACGTGGTTCTGAGGTTACGGAGGGAACGTGGTTCTGAGGTTATGAGGTTATGAGGTTACGGAGGGAACGTGGTTCTGAGGTTATGAGGTTACGGAGGGAACGTGGTTCTGAGGTTATGAGGTTATGAGGTTATGAGGTTATGAGGTTACGGAGGGAACATGGTTCTGAGGTTCTGAGGTTATGAGGTTCTGAGGTTCTGAGGTTATGAGGTTACGAGGTTATGAGGTTATGAGGTTACGAGGTTACGGTGAGAACGTGGTTCTGAGGTTCTGAGGTTCTGAGGTTCTGAGGTTATGAGGTTCTGAGGTTATGAGGTTATGAAGTTATGAGGTTATGAGGTTATGAGGTTTTGAGGTTACAGAGGGAACGTAGTTCTGAGGTTATGGAGGTTTCTGAGGTTATGAGGTTTCTGAGGTTATGGAGGTTATGAGGTTAATGATTGTTAAATGAGGTTACTGAGTTGTCTATTGTTTTTGTCTAAGTCTGTTTTGTTTTGAAAAAAGTGCTGAACCTTCCTTAATTTCTTCTCTTCCTTCCTGTTGACAATCATTTTCCAGCAGATTAATATTAAATAAAGATGCTGAACCTTCCTTAATTTCTTCCTTCCTTCCCTCCCTCCCTCCTTTCCTCCCTCCCTCCTTCATCCCTCCCTCCCTCCCTCCCTCCCTCCCTCCCTCCCTCCCTCCTTCCTTCCTTCCTTCCTTCCTTCCTTCCTTCCTTCTCCTTCCTCCATCCATGTCTCAGTGCTCTACATTGCCGTGGGTAACTCACCTCGTCCATCATCAATGTGTATCCACCTTGTAAAACAGAACAATGAACACTTAACAATAGAGACTAACTACAATATGCACTGACATTTACAACATTATTAGATCCACCATTAAACATGCTGTGATGAACAGTGAGGGAGACAGACACATCCATCTCTCTCTCTCTCCTCCCACTGTGTGTGTGTGTGTGTGTGTGTGTGTGTGTGTGTGTGTGTGTGTGTGTGTGTGTGTGTGTGTGTGTGTGTGTGTGTGTGTGTGTGTGTGTGTGTGTGTGTGTGTGTGTGTGTGTGTGTGTGTGTGTGTGTGTGTGTGTGTGTGTGTGTGTGTGTGTGCGTGCGTGCGTGCGTGTGTGTGTGTGTGCGTGTGTGTGTGTACTCTGTCCTACAGCTAAAAACAACAGCCATTATTCAAGTCTGTACAAACACACACATCATTCTGTACATTATACAGCTTCTTCTTCAAACAGAAGGTTTCCACTGGTTCTTCTGACAGGACGGATGGGATGTCTGTAACAGTGAATTCTACAGCAGGATGGGCAACGTTGTTGGTTAGGGCAATAGAATGTGATGATATGCAATCGACACGCACACACGTATACACGGCATCTCTGGGCATGACTTAGTAAATATTCCCTGAGCGTCTTAGTACATACTGTCAGCTTGTAGTAGTTAGGATGTCTGCCTGTGGAAACTGTTGATAATAGAGCCATTCATTGTGTTCCCACCCTGAGAGCTCTGCCTTTAATAGCCAGGACAAATCATTAAGGTCATGACAGTAGCTATGTGAATGGATAGAGAATAGAGAGGAGAGAGATGCCCATTACAGTAGCTATGTGAATGGATAGAGAGGAGAGAGATGCCCATTACAGTAGCTATGTGAATGGATAGAGAGGAGAGAGATGCCCATTACAGTAGCTATGTGAATGGATAGAGAGAGAGAGAGATGCCCATTACAGTAGCTATGTGAATGGATAGAGAATAGAGAGGAGAGAGATGCCCATTACAGTAGCTATGTGAATGGATAGAGAATAGAGAGGAGAGAGATGCCCATTACAGTAGCTATGTGAATGGATAGAGAATAGAGAGGAGAGAGAGATGCCCATTACAGTAGCTATGTGAATGGATAGAGAATAGAGAGGAGAGAGATGCCCATTACAGTAGCTATGTGAATGGATAGAGAATAGAGAGGAGAGAGATGCCCATTACAGTAGCTATGTGAATGGATAGAGAATAGAGAGGAGAGAGATGCCCATTACAGTAGCTATGTGAATGGATAGAGAATAGAGAGGAGAGAGAGATGCCCATTACAGTAGCTATGTGAATGGATAGAGAATAGAGAGGAGAGAGAGATGCCCATTACAGTAGCTATGTGAATGGATAGAGAATAGAGGAGAGAGATGCCCATTACAGTAGCTATGTGAATGGATAGAGGAGAGAGGAGAGAGAGATGCCCATTACAGTAGCTATGTGAATGGATAGAGAATAGAGAGGAGAGAGAGATGCCCATTACAGTAGCTATGTGAATGGATAGAGAATAGAGGAGAGAGATGCCCATTACAGTAGCTATGTGAATGGATAGAGAATAGAGAGGAGAGAGAGATGCCCATTACAGTAGCTATGTGAATGGATAGAGAGGAGAGAGGAGAGAGATGTCCATTACAGTAGCTATGTGAATGGATAGAGAGAATAGAGGAGAGAGATGCCCATTACAGTAGCTATGTGAATGGATAGAGAATAGAGAGGAGAGAGAGATGCCCATTACAGTAGCTATGTGAATGGATAGAGAATAGAGAGGAGAGAGAGATGCCCATTACAGTAGCTATGTGAATGGATAGAGAGAATAGAGGAGAGAGATGCCCATTACAGTAGCTATGTGAATGGATAGAGAGGAGAGAGGAGAGAGAGATGCCCATTACAGTAGCTATGTGAATGGATAGAGAATAGAGAGGAGAGAGATGTCCATTACAGTAGCTATGTGAATGGATAGAGAATAGAGAGGAGAGAGAGATGCCCATTACAGTAGCTATGTGAATGGATAGAGAATAGAGAGGAGAGAGATGCCCATTACAGTAGCTATGTGAATGGATAGAGAATAGAGAGGAGAGAGATGCCCATTACAGTAGCTATGTGAATGGATAGAGAGGAGAGAGATGCCCATTACAGTAGCTATGTGAATGGATAGAGAGGAGAGAGATGTCCATTACAGTAGCTATGTGAATGGATAGAGAATAGAGAGGAGAGAGATGTCCATTACAGTAGCTATGTGAATGGATAGAGAATAGAGAGGAGAGAGATGCCCATTACAGTAGCTATGTGAATGGATAGAGAATAGAGAGGAGAGAGAGATGCCCATTACAGTAGCTATGTGAATGGATAGAGAATAGAGAGGAGAGAGATGTCCATTACAGTAGCTATGTGAATGGATAGAGAATAGAGAGGAGAGAGAGATGCCCATTACAGTAGCTATGTGAATGGATAGAGAATAGAGAGGAGAGAGAGATGCCCATTACAGTAGCTATGTGAATGGATAGAGAGGAGAGAGGAGAGAGAGATGCCCATTACAGTAGCTATGTGAATGGATAGAGAGGAGAGAGGAGAGAGAGATGCCCATTACAGTAGCTATGTGAATGGATAGAGAATAGAGAGGAGAGAGATGCCCATTACAGTAGCTATGTGAATGGATAGAGAATAGAGAGGAGAGAGAGATGCCCATTACAGTAGCTATGTGAATGGATAGAGAATAGAGAGGAGAGAGATGCCCATTACAGTAGCTATGTGAATGGATAGAGAATAGAGAGGAGAGAGATGCCCATTACAGTAGCTATGTGAATGGATAGAGAATAGAGAGGAGAGAGAGATGCCCATTACAGTAGCTATGTGAATGGATAGAGAATAGAGAGGAGAGAGAGATGCCCATTACAGTAGCTATGTGAATGGATAGAGAATAGAGAGGAGAGAGAGATGCCCATTACAGTAGCTATGTGAATGGATAGAGAATAGAGAGGAGAGAGAGATGCCCATTACAGTAGCTATGTGAATGGATAGAGAATAGAGAGGAGAGAGAGATGCCCATTACAGTAGCTATGTGAATGGATAGAGAATAGAGAGGAGAGAGAGATGCCCATTACAGTAGCTATGTGAATGGATAGAGAATAGAGAGGAGAGAGAGATGTCCATTACAGTAGCTATGTGAATGGATAGAGAATAGAGAGGAGAGAGATGCCCATTACAGTAGCTATGTGAATGGATAGAGAATAGAGAGGAGAGAGAGATGCCCATTACAGTAGCTATGTGAATGGATAGAGAATAGAGAGGAGAGAGAGATGCCCATTACAGTAGCTATGTGAATGGATAGAGAATAGAGAGGAGAGAGATGCCCATTACAGTAGCTATGTGAATGGATAGAGAATAGAGAGGAGAGAGATGCCCATTACAGTAGCTATGTGAATGGATAGAGAATAGAGAGGAGAGAGAGATGCCCATTACAGTAGCTATGTGAATGGATAGAGAATAGAGAGGAGAGAGATGTCCATTACAGTAGCTATGTGAATGGATAGAGAATAGAGAGGAGAGAGAGATGCCCATTACAGTAGCTATGTGAATGGATAGAGAATAGAGAGGAGAGAGATGCCCATTACAGTAGCTATGTGAATGGATAGAGAGGAGAGAGAGGAGAGATGCCCATTACAGTAGCTATGTGAATGGATAGAGAATAGAGAGGAGAGAGAGATGCCCATTACAGTAGCTATGTGAATGGATAGAGAGGAGAGAGGAGAGAGAGATGCCCATTACAGTAGCTATGTGAATGGATAGAGAATAGAGAGGAGAGAGATGCCCATTACAGTAGCTATGTGAATGGATAGAGAATAGAGAGGAGAGAGATGCCCATTAAAGTAGCTCATTAGTGAATGGATAGAGAATAGAGAGGAGAGACAGATGATTACAGTAGCTATGTGAATGGATAGAGAATAGAGAGGAGAGAGATGCCCATTACAGAGGTGAATGGATAGACAGAGAGAGGAGAGACAGAGCCCATTACAGTAGCTATGTGAATGGATAGAGAATAGAGAGGAGAGAGATGCCCATTAAAGTAGCTCATTAGAGAGAGAGAGAGCAAGAGAGACAGAGAGACGGAGAGACAGAGAGACAGAGAGACAGAGAGACAGAGAGACAGAGGGCACGGACCACTAGGCACAGAATAAGCCACACACACATCTATCTACTGAATGGTTGTGGCAATGACTCGACCCTCTACATCGGGTCTAGTCTGGATGGAGGCCAACCAACCACAGACCTCCTCGAAAGAACATGAAAATATGACTTTCCCTCCCGGCAGGCAGCACAAAATGACCCCTGCATAAAACCCCCTGAGTCGGTCAGATTTGAGGCAGGGGGACATAAAGAACCAATGAAAAGATTACTTATTTATAAGAATGGTTGGAGGAGAGGAGGAAAGGCGAATCAGCAATGCCTGTGAGGATGGGATGCTGTGTTTTCTGATTCGTTGCATTGTGACCTGGCAGCTCTACTTTAATGGAAGGACTCTGTTCCAGGAGGGAGCAGAGTTGAAGAATATCTTCTATTTTGTTGCAGCCAAAATGGAGGCTTTTTTTCTCTCTGTTCCTATGCTGGTAGCCAGCTGTCCGCTATCTAATTGGTGTTTTCCTGAATACCAGGGTGAACTTTCTCTTTATCGCCCAGCCTGGGCCAGAAAGCCCCAAAGTTACTGCTGTTTGGTCTGAAAAAACAATGGATGCCACGAACCAAATGTCAGGCTGTCTGTCTGTCTGTCTGTCTGTCTGTCTGTCTGTCTGTCTGTCTGACTGTCTGTCTGTCTGTCTGTCTGTCTGTCTGTCTGTCTGTCTGACTGTCTGTCTGTCTGTCTGTCTGTCTGTCTGACTGTCTGTCTGTCTGTCTGTCTGTCTGTCTGTCTGTCTGTCTGTCTGTCTGTCTGTCTGTCTGTCTGTCTGTCTGTCTGTCTGTCTGTCTCTGTCTGTCTGTCTGTCTGTGTCTGTCTGTCTCTGTCTGTCTGTCTGTCTGTCTGTCTGTCTGTCTGTCTGTCTGTCTCTGTCTGTCTGTCTGTCTGTCTGTCTGTCTGTCTGTCTGTCTGTCTGTATGAGAGTCTGTCTGTCTGATGAGCTCTGTCTTTTCTGTCTGTACTGTTAAAAAATCTGTTTGTGTTAGTAAACTGTCTGTCTGTTTCTGTCTGTCATAACCTGTCTCTGTCTGTCTGTCTGACATATCTGGATGTCTGTCTGTCTAACTTCTGTGTCTGTCTGTCTGTCTGTCTGTCTGTCTGTCTGTCTGTCTTCACTATGTCTCTGTCTGTCTGTCTGTCTGTCTGTCTGTCTGTCTGTATGACAACATAACAGATGAGCTTTTTTCAGCATGTACTTTAAAAATATAGATTTAGAGTTAGATAAACCTTCATTTTTGTCACCAGGAACATATACAGGATGCTACCCTCTACAACATAACCTTCACTATGTCACCAGGACATATACAGGATGCTACCCTCTACAACATAACCTTCACTATGTCACCAGGACATATACAGGATGCTACCCTCTACAACATAACCTTCACTATGTCACCAGGACATATACAGGATGCTACCCTCTACAACATAACCTTCACTATGTCACCAGGACATATACAGGATGCTACCCTCTACAACATAACCTTCACTATGTCACCAGGACATATACAGGACGCTACCCTCTACAACATAACCTTCACTATGTCACCAGGACATATACAGGATGCTACCCTCTACAACATAACCTTCACTATGTCAAAAGGACATATACAGGATGCTACCCTCTACAACATAACCTTCACTATGCCACCAGGACATATACAGGATGCTACCCTCTACAACATAACCTTCACTATGTCACCAGGACATATACAGGATGCTACCCTCTACAACATAACCTTCACTATGTCACCAGGACATATACAGGATGCTACCCTCTACAACATAACCTTCACTATGTCACCAGGACATATACAGGATGCTACCCTCTACAACATAACCTTCACTATGTCACCAGGACATATACAGGATGCTACCCTCTACAACATAACCTTCACTATGTCACCAGGACATATACAGGATGCTACCCTCTACAACATAACCTTCACTATGTCAAAACCAAAACATATAACCTGATTTTACCCTTACAAATCATAACCTTCAAACTATGTCACCAGGACATATACAGGATGCTACCCTCTACAACATAACCTTCACTATGTCACCAGGACATATACAGTATGCTTTAAACATAACCTTCACTATGTCAAAAGCCAGGACATATACATGATGCTTTATAAGGACTGAATGCTAAGTTAAGACTACAACATAACCTTCACTATTTCACCAGGACATATAAGGATGCTACCCTACAACATAACCTTCACTATGTCACCAGGACATATACAGGATGCTACCCTGTTCAGAGGTACAACATAACCTTCACTATGTCACCAGGACATAAAATAAGCAGGAAAATCGCTACCACTTTTTGGGAACATAACCTTCACTATGTCACCATCCCCTGGACATGGTACAGGATGCTACCCTCTGTTAACATAACCTTCAAACTATGTCACCAGGACATATACAGGATGTCTGGAACAGTATTGGTACAACATGGACTTTCACCTAATCAAAGAATTAGCTCAGCAGGAGAAGCTCTCCCTTGAGAAAGATACCCCCACTCCGAGTGTGTCAGACCAGACCTCCTCTCTTAACCCCACAGATGATCAACCCCAAGCGGAAAGTCACCTCCCAGCACAGAGTACTACTCCCTCATTGAAATGAAGGATACATTCACCCAGCTGGAGGAAAGACAGGTGGAGCTGGAACATCAGGTGAACACACTCCAGTCAGCCCAGACCCAGACAACAGTCCAGCACAACAACAACCCCTTAACCAGACCCGGAGAGCTGGAGGAGGTGAGAGACATACAGTGCCTTGCGAAAGTATTCGGCACCCTTGAACTTTGCGACCTTTTGCCACATTTAGATATAAAGATATAAAACTGTATTTTTTTGTGAAGAATCAACAACAAGTGGGACACAATCATGAAGTGGAACGACATTTATTTGATATTTCAAACTTTTTTAACAAATCAAAAACTGAAAAATTGGGCGTGCAAAATTATTCAGCCCCCGTAAGTTAATACTTTGTAGCGCCACCTTTTGCTGCGATTACAGCTGTAAGTCGCTTGGGGTATGTCTCTATCAGTTTTGCACATCGAGAGACTGAACTTTTTTCCCATTCCTCCTTGCAAAACAGCTCGAGCTCAGTGAGGTTGGATGGAGAGCATTTGTGAACAGCAGTTTTCAGTTCTTTCCACAGATTCTCGATTGGATTCAGGTCTGGACTTTGACTTGGCCATTCTAACACCTGGATATGTTTATTTTTGAACCATTCCATTGTAGATTTTGCTTTATGTTTTGGATCATTGTCTTGTTGGAAGACAAATCTCCATCCCAGTCTCAGGTCTTTTGCAGACTCCATCAGGTTTTCTTCCAGAATGGTCCTGTATATGGCTCCATCCATCTTCCCATCAATTTTAACCATCTTCCCTGTCCCTGCTGAAGAAAAGCAGGCCCAAACCATGATGCTACCACCACCATGTTTGACAGTGGGTATGATGTGTTCAGGGTGATGAGCTGTGTTGCTTTTACGCCAAACATAACGTTTTGCATTGTTGCCAAAAAGTTCAATTTTGGTTTCATCTGACCAGAGCACCTTCTTCCACATGTTTGGTGTGTCTCCCAGGTGGCTTGTGGCAAACTTTAAACAACACTTTTTATGGATATCTTTAAGAAATGGCTTTCTTCTTGCCACTCTTCCATAAAGGCCAGATTTGTGCAATATACAACTGATTGTTGTCCTATGGACAGAGTCTCCCACATCAGCTGTAGATCTCTGCAGTTCATCCAGAGTGATCATGGGCCTCTTGGCTGCATCTCTGATCAGTCTTCTCCTTGTATGAGCTGAAAGTTTAGAGGGATGGCCAGGTCTTGGTAGATTTGCAGTGGTCTGATACTCCTTCCATTTTAAAATTATCGCTTGCACAGTGCTCTTTGGGATGTTGAAAGCTTGGGAATTATTTTTGTATCCAAATCCGGCGTTAAACTTCTTCACAACAGTATCTCGGACCTGCCTGGTGTGTTCCTTGTTCTTCTTGATGCTCTCTGCGCTTTTAACAGACCTCTGAGACTATCACAGTGCAGGTGCATTTATACGGAGACTTGATTACACACAGGTGGATTGTATTTATCATCATTAGTCATTTAAGTCAACATTGGATCATTCAGAGATCCTCACTGAACTTCTGGAGAGCGTTTGCTGCACTGAAAGTAAAGGGGCTGAATAATTTTGCATGCCCAATTTTTCAGTTTTTGATTTGTTAAAAAAGTTTGAAATATCCAATAAATGTCGTTCCACTTCATGATTGTGTCCCACTTGTTGTTGATTCTTCACAAAAAATACAGTTTTATATCTTTATGTTTGAAGCCTGAAATGTGGCAAAAGGTCGCAAAGTTCAAGGGGGCCGAATACTTTCGCAAGGCACTGTATCTGCACTCTGGACTGTGGTGAGACAACTTCAACAGGATAAAAAGCAGGAGGAGGAGAAGAACAGAGCACTAGAGGAGAGGATCAGACTGCTGGAGGAGAGCGTGAGGGGGATTGTGTGTGACAGAGAACAACCCACTAGAGAGCTGGCCACCCCCGAAGAGAAGCCAGCAGAACAGCCCACCTCAGCTCCTGACCAAAGTCTTGACACCACAGCAGAACAGTCCACAGCAGACCTTACCATGTCGACATCACAGTGGGACAGACAAAGGAAGAACCCCAAGCCCAGGGGATCTCACCTCCTTTGAGCACCTCCCTGTCAGCCACCCTGATAGCCCTCCTGACACCTCCCTGTCAGCCACCCTGATAGCCCTCCTGACACACCCCTGTCAGCCACACTGATATCCCTCCTGACACCCCACTGAGAACATGTACAAGACACAGATTGTACTCCATATGGTCTCAAATGGCAAATATATACAAGAAAAACTTTTTCCCAAACACAGTGTGTCTAAACTCTGTTGTCCAAACACCCAGCGCGCCCGAGACCTTCTGTCTGAGGACCAACTAGGATCACTTAGCCATATAATAATACACACAGGCACAAACAACCTGAGAGCACAGCAGGAAAGGGTGGCCACAGCACTCAAAGAAGTGATTGAAAATGCTTCTTCTACTTTCCCCAACACACAAGTAGTTATATCCACCCTGCTACCACAAAAGACAGGTGGAGGATATACGGCTCTCTCAGGGACAGGCCCCAGTGATCTGCGTGAAGAGGAGGTGGAGAAAGAGAGGCCGGAGAGTGGGCTTCCTGCTTAGAATTTGAAGGCGATTGAATAAAACCCCACTTCTCTCAATTCTGCTAGCAAACGTACAATCTTTGGACAATAAAATCAACGAGTTACAGGGAAGACTAAACTACCAACGGGACATTAAAAACTGTAACATCTTATGCTGAGTCGTGGCTAAACGACGACAATATCAACATACAGCCGGCTGGTTATACGATGTACCGGCAGGATAGAAAGGTGGCGTTTGGTAAGACAAGGGGCAGCAGACTATGTATTTTTGTATATAACAGCTGGTGCATATATCTAAGGAAGTCTCGAGCTATTGCTCGCCTGAGGTTGAGTATATCATGATAAGCTGTAGACCACACTGCCTACAGAGAGAGTTCTCATCTGTATTCTTCGTAGCTGTTTTACATACCACCTCATTCAGAGGTTGGCAACAAGACAGCATTGAATGAGCTGTATTCGGCCATAAGCCAACAAGATAACGCTCATCCAGAGGCAGTACTCCTAGTAGCCGGGGACTTTAATGCAGGGAAACTTAAATCAGTTTTACCAAATTTATATCAGCATATAAATTATGCAACCAGAGGGAAAAGAACTCTGGACCACCTATACTCCACACACAGAGATGCACACAAAGCTCTCCCTCGCCCTCCATTTGGCAAATGTGACCATAATTCCATCCTCCTGATTCCTGTTTACAAGCAAAAATTAAAGCAGGAAGCACCAGTGACTAGATCAATAAAAAAGTGGTCAGATGAAGCAGATTCTAATCTACAGGACTGTTTTGCTCCACAGACCGGAATATGTTCTGGGATTCCTCCAATGGCATTGAGGAGTACACCACATCTGTCATTGGCCTCATTAATAAGTGCATTGATAACAGTCGTGGAAGAATCAGAAACCCTTAGGTAACATTTATAAATAAGATGTTTTATTAATTTTCATAAGCATGCTTATGTGAGAAAAGTTACTTGGGCCCAGAGAGGAGAGGTCGGATTAGTCTTATCTGTGAATGTGTCTAACTATTCCTAAACCATGTGAAGGGATGGTGTGATTAATGGGGAACCAGTTAGGTTGGCTCCACAATGTCTGTGTGCCAGTCACGTCTCTCTGTAAGCCTGTCCAGGAGGGGGTGTATTTGATATATGCCATTGGATGAGGTAATGTTTTTGGTTCTAAGTGGTACCAAGAATGAGATAAGAGCTTTGGTTTAGGAGACCAAACTGAATGATAATTTATAGCTAATGCAATAAATTATGGGATACTCCTTTTTCTGGTAAAAGGTTCTTTGTATAATGTTCCTAAGATCTGTTATTCATCATGTGAGTTTTGATGGGTGTGTCTTGGCTATAAATGATACTAAGGACTGTTTTGTAAGCACTCTCAGAGAATTCATTTATAGACACTGAATTGATCTGAGAGTCACAAGGCTATGGTGAAGCTCATATAATTAAAGATGGACTTTATGATAACTCCGACTTGTGTGTGGTTTGCTCTCTCATGATTTGGTAATACAGGAAATTTCCACGACATACCGTCGTCCCCACAGTGACCAGAAGCCATGGATTACAGGCAACATTCTCATTGAGCTAAAGGCTAGAGCTGCTGCTTTCAAGGAGCGGGACTCTAACCCGGAAGCTTATAAGAAATCCCGCAATGCATCGCGACAAACCATCAAACACACAAAGCGTCAATACAGGACTAAGATCGAGTCATACTACACTGGCTCTGATGCTCGCCGGATGTGGCAGGGCTTGCAAACCATTACAGACCATAAAGGAAGGCACAGCCGAGAGCTGCCCAGTGACACGAGCCTACCAGACGAGCTAAACAACTTCTATGTGCACTTGAAGGCAAATAACACTGAAACATGCATGAGAGCATCAGCTGTACCGGAAGACTGTGTGATCGCGGCAATGTGAATAAGACCTTTAGACAGGTCAACATTCACAAGGCCGGATGGCCAGATGGATTATCAGGACGTGTACTGCGAGCATGCGCTGGACAACTAGTAAGTGTCTTCACTGACATTTTCAACCTGTCCCTCTCCATGTCTGTAATAACAACATGTTTCAAGCAGACCACCATAGTGCCTGTGCCCAAGTGGGGAATGTGGTAACCTGCCTAAATAATGACCGACAAGTAGCACTCACGTCTGTAGCCACGAAGTGCTTTGAAGGGCTGGTCATGGCTCACATCAACACCATCATCCCAGAAAACTTAGACCCATTCCAATTTGCATACCGCCCCAAAAGATTCTCATCAATGGGACTGCAGTGGAGCAGGTTGAGAGCTTTAAGTTCCTTGGTGTCCACATCACCAACAAACTAACATGGTCCAAGCACACCAAGACGGTCGTGAAGTGGGTACGACAAAACCTATTCCCCCTCAGGAGACTGAAAAGATTTGGCATGGGTCCTCAGATCCTCAAAAGGTTCTATAGCTGCACCATTGAGAGCATACCACTCCCTGGTATGGCAACTGCTCAGCCTCCGACCGCAAGGCATTACAGACAGTAGTGTGTACAGCCCAGTACATCACTGGGGCCAAGCTGCCTGCCATCCAGGACCTCTATACCAAGCGGTGTCAGAGGAAGGCCCTAAAAATTGTCAAAGACTCCAGCCACCCTAGTCATAGACAGTTCTCTCTGCTACCGCAAGGCAAACAGTACCGGAGTGCCAAGTCTAGGTCCAAGATGCTTCTAAACAGCTTCTACCCTCAAGCCATTAGACTCCTGAAAATCTAGTCAAATGGCTACCCAGACTATTAGCATTGCCAATCCCCCTCCCCTCTCAACACCACTCTCTGTTGTCATTTGTGCATAGTCACTTTAATAACTCTCCCTACATGTACATAAAACAAAATGCATGGTATTTTCAAATGCCAGGCATGTTATTAATCATGCCATTGCTAAATTGGCTGGACATACTATAGAGCAAGTTAAAGTGTATAAATATTTGGGTGTGTGGGTTGATGATAAGCTGAGCTTCACTCTGCATGTAGAGAACTTGATAAGGAAGCTCAAGCTGAAAATAGGTTTTTATTACCGGCATACGGCTTGTTTTTCTCTGGAGGCCAGGAAGGAGCTGGTACGATGTACATTACTGGCAGTTTTAGATTTGAGTGATGTTATATATATGCAGGCCTCAGCCACTACCCTGAGAGCACTTTATTCAGTGTATCATGCAGCCCTCAGGTTCATTACAAATCAGAAACGCCTAATACATCATTGTGATTTCTACAGTGCTGTTGGCTGGTCATCATTGACCTTGCGTAGGCTTAAACACTAGTGTACACTGTTTTATAAGGCCATATTGGGTAAAATGCCATTTTATTGCTTTTCTTTTTTAGTCAGGTCGGTAAATAAATATCAATTATGGTCCCATTCTCATTTGCTTCTAACAGTACCAAACATTAGAACAGGTCATGGTAGAAGTAGTTTTCGTTACTTAGCTCCGTGGTCCTGGAATTCTCTCCTGAACATTTTAACATTTGATGATCTAGTTTCGTTGGCGGAGTTTAAACACTTGATCGATGTATATCATAACTACAGTGCCTTGCGAAAGTGGCAAAAGGTCGCAAAGTTCAAGGGGGCCGAATACTTTCGCAAGGCACTGTATATATACAGTATACAGATATTATCTCAATGAGAAAAACCTGTATAAATAAAGGTCAAAAAGCAAAAAAGAGGATCTGGCTAAAAATACTTTAATCAGTTCTAGATTGCATGTTATGGTTGTGAGGTCTGGGGTCCGCTCACCATCCAAGAATTCACAATTAGGCCGATACCCGCTGATACCCGAAAGAATAAAAAAAAAAACAGAGTAAACTAGAATGTGATTTGGCTCTAAACAGAGAGAACACAGTGGCAGAATACCTGACCACTGTGACTGACCCAAACCTAAGGAAAGCTTTGACTATGTACAGACTGAGTGAGAATAGCCTTGTTATTGAGAAAGGCCGCCGTAGGCAGACCTGGCTCTCAAGAGAGGATAGGTTATATGCACACTGTTCACCCCCCAAAAAATATATGTATGTATGTATGTATGTGTGTGTGTGTGTGTGTGTGTGTGTGTGTGTGTGTGTGTGTGTGTGTGAGTGAGTGACAGACAGACAGACAGACAGACAGACAGACAGACAGACAGACAGACAGAGACAGACAGACAGACAGACAGACAGACAGACAGACAATGCTCCGTCAGGTGTCGTGGAAGTGAAACAGAAGGTGTGACATCACAGTGAGAAGACTCCAGCCAAGGTGTTGAAGACTTCTTAATAAGCACAGGTGCTGCCAGCACTCTAATAACACCTGATGCTACTCCAAGGGGGAAATAACCATGTCCATATCCTAAATGACAACCTATTCCCTATGTAGTGCACTACTACTACTATGTAGTGCACTACTCCCAGATCATAGAGATCCTAAATTACTAGAAGGGTTTATTATAACTATCAGATTATACTAATGTCATGCACCTTTAAGGGGACATGACCTATCCCTTCATCCAACCAATCCATTAACACTAATAACTATATTGATGACACCGTTTTCCCTATGCAGGGCACTACTTTTGACCTGGAAGCAAATAAGGGCTTTTATTACAGCTTTTATTACAACCAAACCGGGTGCAGCCAGAAATGTCCGTCCACGTTTGATTCAGAGTAGCAGGTCAATAATACTTTTCCATAGTGAACCTGTTTTCAAAGCTCAGCTTTCACCACTCCAGTATGAAATGGAACATCTCTCTTTAATGCAAAGCCATGGATCGATGAGTGATTTGTTGAACGCAGCAGCGAGCGGGCGCTTCAAGGTCGTGTTGTGCGCTTCAAGGTCGTGTTGTGCGTTTCAGTACTCTCTCAGCCCACCTCTCCCGCTCCTACTCACTTTACTGTGTGACAGCGTTATTTGAAAAGGCCTCCCATTTACTCAAACGTGGACGGCAATTTCTGGCTGCATCCGGTTCGGTTATTATTGGCTTCATAAAGCATTTGATGTGAAGACAATACATCTGCAGTGGCCTGAATAAACTCCTTATTCAATCATATCAAAGCCACATCACATCCCCTTGTTCTCACTGTTTCAAATACAACTGAAGTGTGTTTGTGTGGACAGTGTGTGTGTTTGACTATCTGTATGCAGTCTACCTCGACACCTGCAAAACTCACGACTGAAGTCAGTGGTTTCTCTGTCCTCGTTTCACCTATAAAAGGAAAAGTAGGCCTCGTCCCTCAACCTTACAGCTCCCTCAGTGCTCTCTCTAAACCAAGGCCTCAGCCTAGACCTCCACCCGTATTCATAAAGCTTAGAGCAAGAGTGCTGATCTAAGATCTGTTTGCCTTTTAGAGCACAATCATTAAGATTACATGGAAAGGTGGAGACCTGATCCTAGATCAGCACGAGCATCTGAAATGTGAACTGGCCCCTTATAGAAGTGCTGGCAGCCAGATGATACGCACTCCCTGGAAGGCCCAGTATTGACAAAATATGACCACAACATGTTAATACTCTGAAACATCTTTATTTGAAAGGATTTACAACAAACTGGCACCACTGTGTTAAGTTAAAGGGCTTTCTTTTTCTTTCGGCGCAACTTTCATTTTTGTACATAAGATGCAGACACAAAAATGTGTCACTCGGTCCATTCAAAAAGAAAATGTATACACTAATATTATCTAAAAAAAATAAAATAGTTGTTGAATGTATTGAGATCAACATCCATCATAAAAGCAGAGAATAAGAAATAAAATGAGGTTACCTTTAGACCAGATCTAAGGTCAGTTGTTTCCTCTAATACTAAAGGATAACATCTGTGATTGGTGTCGTAGCTGAATCAGAATTAGTTAGGTAACATTGATAAAATATGTTTTATTTAC
Source organism: Oncorhynchus masou masou (assembly GCF_036934945.1). Classification (NCBI taxonomy): domain Eukaryota; kingdom Metazoa; phylum Chordata; class Actinopteri; order Salmoniformes; family Salmonidae; genus Oncorhynchus; species Oncorhynchus masou. Next base: position 100,272 of record NW_027005763.1, on the reverse strand, counting down.
TTTCAGAATATGCTTATTTGAGATAGACACTTGGGGCCCAGAGAGGGGAGAGGTCAGAATTGTCTTCATATTTGAATGTGTCTGTTCCTAAACCATTTGAAGGGCTCCACCATGTCTGTACTCCAATCACTCCCTCCTCTTCCCATTGGGGGGAGGAGTATGGCAGTGTCTGGAACCCTTGTATTACCCCTCTGATGTTGCCCTTCTCTTGACCTAGTATATGACCTAGAGGCTCACTCTCCTCCGTGAGCTTGTCCAGGAGGGGGTGTATTTGAGATGGGAGTATCTATAATTGACAATAGATATGCCATTGAATGAGGTAATGTTTTGGTACTAGGAAGTACCAAGAACGAGAAGTAGAACCTTGTCTAAGAGACCAAACTGAACGATAATTTATAGCTAATGCTATCTGGCTATGGGATACTCCTTTTTGTAAGTATAAGGCCCTTTGTGAAGTTCCTAAGATTTGTGGTTTGTCATGTCGACTAGGGGGTGGATCTTTGCTATAAAAGATCTCAGTTGCCATTATGTTGACACTCTCAGAGAATTAATTTATAGACACTGAACTGATCTGAGAGTCACAGGGCTATGGTGAAGCTCATATTATTAAAAGATGACATTTAAGTATAACTCTGACTGGTGTGTGGTTTGTAACTCATTATTTAGTAATACAGGAAATTACCACGACATTGGATAAACTGATCCTAGAATTGTACTAAAGTGTAACTTCTGCCTGGTGGTAACAACCAATCCAAGCCTTCCACCACTGAAACCTGTCCCAATCCAAACCCAAAATAAAAATGCTCACACCACCTGATAAAACCATATCAAAGCTTAGGAAAAAAAATCAATTTGAATCATATCAAGTATGGAAATGGATTAACCTAAAATCTTCAATCCCAAAACCCCTAGTTCCACCAACAAATCTTATAGGTGTGCATGACTAGAAACTGAATAAAAACAAATCTTAAAACTACTATTCCGCCTGCGTTTTTGGGCTCAAACAATGTCCTTGAGAGGGTATGGAGGAGAACATGGAAAACGTCTAAATCCTCCAGAAACGCCTTTAAGCCGTATTAACCTTCGTCTCCAAACCCTTTCATCTATGAAAGACACATAAATAATACAAAACAGGACACGCTACAAGGGTAGCGGAGCAACGATTCCCAAATCTATTGAAATTAATTATAGAACAGATATGCGGCCTGTGTTCTTCAGCACGCGTCAACATTTCTGACTGCAAAAGACGGACAGAACTTTGAACATTGTAGCTCACTTCATTTCTCCAAGACCAAAATCCACTACTTAAAAACACAGCTTTCATAGTTTCCACTCAATGCTTTTTTGGGGCAGACATCTAAAAAGGCACACATCTAAATGATAGGTTTTGTACACCAGGTTTTCCAAGGCCCAAATTTGTTGTTTTTCCTATTAAAATAGAACAAAACATGGACCTACAGTGAGTCCTGATCCAAATGTTTCAGAACCACTGTTTTATGTATAGTCAGATGGCAGTGTATGAGCCTAGTGAACATTGTCCTTGGGGTGGTTAGGTAGGACTATCCCTGTGTCTGAACTACACCTGTCCTGTTCTATTAGATTGAGTGGAGACCTTGGAGTACACTATTCCTCTGTCGAAATAATGACGAATGGAATAACAAATATCTAAACCTTATGACTCCTATGCCATGTCCGGTCTGTTAGATTTCATCTAAACCTTGTGAACGACACCATTTATTTCCTGTTAGATTGAATCTGGAGTCAGTCATTATTAGACTGGATGACGACCCCTTAAGACAACAGATCTCAGAGCCTGAACACCATTTGTTTCCGGTCTACATAATGAATCTGTAATAAAACCGTGTTTGTTTTTATTACTACACCATGTCTGTTAGATTGAGTCAACTGCTTCTTTCTGCTATTTTCCAGGAGCCAGTTCAGTCGTTAGTTGCCATAGTAACATTTAACGATGTTCTAGAACTACTCTGTAATGGTGATCTAACTCGGATGGACATGTTAAGCCGTGTCATTTAGGATTAATGCAGGTTTCACTTCTCCTCCTTTTCTTTGCTACATTCATTCCTTCGCCCTCAATTGGAACAAGAATGATTACAAAACAAGATGAAGAGGAGGAGATATAGAAGAGTGGATGTAGACGAGAGTAGCGAGAGAGGAAATGGTGTGGGGGGGGGGTTAGGCAGTGGTGCCCACTCCTGCTGCAGCTGGTGTGTGTTGTGATGTTGGTGATGTGGTGCTGTTCAGGGCTTTTCCTCTGTGTCTCTGACCCCCTCTCCTCCTGCCTCCACCTCCTGACTTGGGCTGGAGGAGAACAGTCACAACAGAACAAGTGTTAAGACAAGCACACAATTTATGACCACCTCAAACTTTTAAATACTTTTTTTTTACTTTAAAAAATGAGAAATTCTCATTGAAAATTAAAATGTAGCTTGTTTTTTATTACACAACATTAGTTCAGGCCTAAGCGTAATTTTAAATGTTTTCATTCAAGTAAATAACCTTTTCAGTACTTTTTCGAAGTCAAAGTTCATGCTGCACAGGAACACACTCTTTAGTGTTGGGATAAATGGAAGTCATGGCAGTACTTCTTTAAGACAAAACGGCACTGGTGTTTCCTTCCCTCGTTCCGTTTACCTGGTTCTCGTTGTTGCCGTCTTTACATAGCGTCTCCTCCTCCCCCACTGTCTGACGCAGACAGACAACCAGACAAGGGAGAGAGAGAAGGAGAACGAGAGTGACGGGTGGGGAAAGTGTTAAGGAGGGGACGGGGAGACAAGTTTAATGGACGGAGGTCAGGAAAGATGAAAGGAACGAGTGATGGGGCCGACGATAATGGAGGAGAAGAGTGAACGGAAGTGGGATGAGGAGGAAAAAAGATGTACCGGTAAGTGGAATGAAAATTGAGAGCGGCAGAGAGGGATATTGGCAGGCGAGTGTGAGGGTCAAGGAAAGGGAGGACATTTTGAAAAGAGGGATTGTGAAAGACCGGGTGATGAACAATCATAAAAGCGCGGGATAAAGAAAGAGTGAAACGAGATGGAGGGGCATCGGAAGAGAGATTAGCCAGCATATTGGGAAAGAGAAGAAAGCTGCTGGTACACACACACCAACCTGTCCAACTTTTAGAGTACCATACGGGCACGGCATATTTTAGAGTACCATACGGGCACGGCATATTTTAGAGTAACATACGGGCACGGCATATTTTAGAGTACCATACGGGCACGGCATATTTTAGAGTACCATACGGGCACGGCATATTTTAGAGTACCATACGGGCACGGCATATTTTAGAGTAACATACGGGCACGGCATATTTTAGAGTACCATACGGGCACGGCATATTTTAGAGTACCATACGGGCACGGCATATTTTAGAGTACCATACGGGCACGGCATATTTTAGAGTACCATACGGACACGCCATATTTTAGAGTACCATACGGGCACGCCATATTTTAGAGTACCATACGGGCACGGCATATTTTAGAGTACCATACAGGCACGGCATATTTTAGAGTACCATACGCACGCGCCAAATTGGGGTTACCCCTCCGCTGTTTGTGAGTAATCGCAAGTATAGAATTGTACCACATCAAGTCTATAAAAAGTTTGGAATACTCATGACAGCATTCCATTTACACACATGGTAAAAGTCACTAACAATATCTAATTAGAAAGAACACAAAAGGGCCATTATTCTTGGAGTTTTTTTATTAAACAAATAACAAGTTTAGGTACAAAATGCCTCATCCACAATAAAAAAATAAAACATGATATAAAAAAATATAAAAAATAAATTTGAAGCAGAGCATGAAGCCTCCAGTATTTATGCTGCAGTAGTTTGTGTCGGGGGGCTAGGGTCAATTTGTTATATCTGGAGTACTTCTGTCTTATCCGGTGTCCCGTGTGAATTTAAGTATGCTCTCTCTAATTCTCTCTTTCTTTCTCTCTCGGAGGACCTGAGCCCTAGGACCATGCCTCAGGACTACCTGGCATGACGACTCCTTGCTGTCCCCAGTCCATCTGGCCGTGCTGCTGCTCCAGTTTCAACTGTTCTGCCTGCGGCTATGGAATCCTGACCTGTTCACCAGTTGTGCTACCTGTCCCTGACCTGCTGTTATCAACTCTCTAGAGACAGCAGGAGCGGTAGAGATACTTAATGATCGGCTATGAAAAGCCAACTGACATTGACTCCTGAGGTGCCGACTTGCTGCACCCCTCGACAACTACTGTGATTATTATTATTTGACCCTGCTGGTCATCTATGAATGTTTGAACATCTTGGCCATGTTCTGTTATAATCTCCACCCAGCACAGCCAGAAGAGGACTGGCCACCCCTCATAGCCTGGTTCCTCTCTAGGTTTCTTCCTAGGTTCTGCCTTTTCTAGGGAGTTTTTCCTAGCCACCGTGCTTCTACACCTGCGTTGCTTGCTGTTTGGGGTTTTAGGCTGGGTTTCTGTACAGCACTTTGAGATATCAGCTGATGTACGAAGGGCTATATAAATAAATTTGACCTGTACTGAGAGAGCTTTTTGTGACGTGGATCATGATTAGTTACACCGTACCCAAACACGAGCAAAATTATTTTATCCCCACACACCAAACTCAGGTTGAAATATCAAAACAAACGCTGAACCAATTATATTAATTTGGGGACAGGTTGAAAAAAACATTTGTTGAAATTTAGCTAGCCCTTGGTAATTTGTCCTGGGATATAAACATTGAGTTGTGCATTTCGGGTAAAATAACAAGGTCCTCTACCCCAACAATGAATCCACACATAAAACGGTCAACCGAAGCATTTCTAGTCATCTCTCCTCCTTCCAGGCTTATTCAACTTTGAACTTATATGGTGATTGGCATCTAAACTTTCATAGTATTACTACACCGACCGGCAACATAGTTAGTCTTTCAATCACCCACGTGGGTATAACCAATGAGGAGATGGCACGTGGGTACCTGCTTCTATAAACCAATGAGGAGATAGGGACGGATGACTTATTTTAGCGCTTGGCATCGCAGAAGCTCGATGGCGGCGCGAGCAGCATGGGTGCAATGATTGAATGTGTAAATGAATGTGTAAATAAAATCATACCGCAAGTGGTGTGGTTAGCATGTTAGTCTATCAGGTTGCGTGATCCTCGTAATGTTACGCGGAAAATACAATTAATGGGATGCAGAATTAAATGTATATCACACTCGCCCAAATGCGACCAGTTACTTTTCATATTTGCATTGCATTTATTTCACTAACAAACGCGAGTGAACTGCTGGCACATTAGAACCCACTGAATGTCCATTTTATGTTCTCTAACGTTAGTTTGAAAGGATTAGTGTTTACCTTTCCACAACACATGGAGTGGAAGAGGGATTGGTCTGTGTTTACGTACAGCCAGAAAAGCAGGAGGGGCAGACACAGGATAGCTCCAGTTGAGGAAGTCGGAAGATTACATACACCTCAGCCAAACACATTTAAACTCAATTCCTGACATTTAATCCTAGTAAAAATTCCCCGTCTTAGGTCAGTTAGGATCAACACTTTATTATAAGAATGAAATGTCAGAATAATAAGAGATAATGATTTATCTCCGCTTTCATTTCTTTAATCACTCTTCCAGTGGGTCAGAGGCTTACATAAACTCAATTAGTATTTGGTAGCATTGCCTTTAAAATGGTTTAACTTGGGTCAAACATTTTGGGTAGCCTTCCACAAGCTTCCCACAATAAGTTGGGTGAATTTTGGCCCATTCCTCCTGACAGAGCTGGTGTAACGGGGTCAGGATTGTAGGCCTCCTTGCTCGCACACGCTTTTTCAGTTCTGCCCACAAATTTTCTATAGGATTGAGGTCAAGGCTTTGTGTTGGCCACTCCAATACCTTGACTTTGTTGTCCTTAAGCCATTTTGTCACAACTTTGGAAGTATGCTTGGGGTCAATGTCCATTTGGAAGACCCATTTGCGACCAAGCTTTAACTTCCTGACTGATGTCTTGAGATGTTGCTTCCAAGTATCCACATAATTGTCCTACCTCATGATGCCATCTATTTTCTGAAGTGCACCAGGCCATCTTTTAGCAAAGCACCCTCTCAACATGATGCTGCCAGTTCCGTGCTTCACGGTTGGGATGGTGTTCTTCGGCTTGCAAGCCTCCCCCTTTTTCCTACAATCATAACGATGGTCATTATGACCAAACAGTTCTATTTTTGTTTCATCAGACCAGAGGACATTTCTCCAAAAAGTACAATCTTTGTCCCCATCTGCAGTTGCAAACCGTAGTCTGGCTTTTTTTAATGGCGGTTTTGGAGTAGTGGCTTCTTCCTTGCTGAGCGGCCTTTCAGGTTATGTCGATATAGGAATCATTTTACTGTGGATATAGATACTTTAGTACCCGTTTCCTCCAGCATCTTCACAAGGTCCTTTACTGCTGTTCTGGAATTGATTTGCACTTTTCGCACCAAAGTACGTTCATCTCTAGGAGACAGAACACTTCTCCATCCTGAGCTTTATGACGGCTACGTGGTCCCATGGTGTTTATACTTGCATACTATTGTTTGTACAGATGAACGTGATACCTTCAGTTTGGAAATTCCTCCCAAGGATGAACCAGACTTGGAGGTCTATAACAAAAAAACATTGAGGTCTTGACAGATTTCTTTTGATTTTCCAATGATGTCAAGCAAAGAGGCACTGAGTTTGAAGGTAGGCCTTGAAATGCATCCACAGATACACCTCCAATTGACTCAAATGATGTCAATTAGCCTATCAGAAGCTTCTAAAGCCATGACATAATTTTCTGGAATTTTCCAAGCTGTTTAAAGGCACAGTCAACTTAGTGTATGTAAACTTCTGACCCACTGGAATTGTGATACAGTGAATTAAAAGTGAAACAATCTGTCAGTAAACAGTTGTTGGATGAATTGTGTCATGCAAAGTAGATATCCTAAACGACTTGCCAAAACTATAGTTTGTTAACAAGAAAATTTGTGGAGTGGTTGAAAAACAAGTTAATGACTCCAACCTAAGTGTATGTAAACTTCTGACTTCAACTGTACATTCAATACGATGTATTAATCTCCATGTCGGTTGACACAAACTCCGTACATGTCTGTGTGGTGCAGCTCGAGAATCGGGTTGTTAGATTCACTCGGTGGATGTATTTTTGATTTAAAATGTAAAAAAAATAAAAATCAGGCCCCATTCATTTCTGTGTACTATTAACTCAGATCTCTTACATGGACAGAGAACGCTGTATGTTGGCAGGTCTGCACACACACCAGTCAGTCACTCAACACTAAAGACATGAAAGCCTACAGAGTAACTTTCCTCCTACTCTTCCAGCAAGTCATTATTTGACCTCTTATTTCAGGATGTTCTCTAACCCCCTCCCTTAGTTAGAAATAGTTTGCGTAGAACAGATGATTGTCTCATGTAGAATTGGGAATCATGTCTACTCATTCCATCTCTGTCTAAGACCCTCCCTCCTCCAGGTGTTCTTTCTAAGCCTCTGTCTCCCGGTAGCTGAGCAGTAGCTGTCCTGTGTCGTGGCTGTACACAAGTGTTCTGTCTCAGCTCCTCCATGTCTGATGCTGCATTCATAACCAAGTGGGAAGGCGTTAATTGCCAGTTGTGAAGTCGTAAATACCTGTTGGATGCATTCACGTGCTTTGAACTTGTTGAGAAAAGCTGATTGGCTAATGGCCAACAAGCTGCATCAACCATAATATTGCTTGTAAACCAAGTCATATTAAAAAAAACATATTAATAGATAATAGTTTATAATGCTTTGTTGTTACATTTAACTGCCAATGCTGTTAGAGGTCATTTCCTTAGTAGGTGACATCAGAGGTCAGGATGTGGGAGAAGTCAGAGCTCAGGGATGATAGATGAGTTTCTCCACTAGTAATTACCAGTAGGAGGGGCGTTCAAGTGGATTTTTCCCAGTCCTATGTGGTAAATACCACCTTCCCACTTGGTTATGAACGCAGGGTAGTCCCTTTCTTCACCAGTTGTTCAGTCTAAGCCCCTCCCTACCCCAGTAGCTCACCGGTAGCTGTCCTGCGCTGGGGCTGTCAGGCCGCGGTGCGGATCCTGCCTCTTCATTGGCTGACATGGTGCCCTTCTTAGTGGACTGCATCTTGGCCTGCTGGGCCTTGGTGACTGACTGGAGCAGCTGGAGAGACACACGTACAGGTGGAGTTAGTCTGGGACGCTTTAGAAAATGGTATAAACCCTTCATAACACTTGACCACACACACACACACACACACACACACACACACACACACACACACACACACACACACGACAAAGCTGGTGAAGAGACAGTGAGTTATTGTAACATTGTGAAATGTTTCTAAGGGGGTTTAATGCTCCATGTCCTTTCATAAACTTATGACCATTCATAACCCCTTACAACTACTTATAACCCCATACCTTGGTGATGGTGCCCACAGCCTTGGTGCGTCCCTCTCTGAACACCAGTCTCTGGTCTGTGTGGAGGTACTCGGGGGTCTTGATGAATCTGAAGTGGACTGAGGCCTTGTCCCCGGTACGTAGACAGTCTCTGTTCATGGTCAGAATGGTGGCTGTCTGTCTGATGCTGCCACAGTGCACTGAGGGAAAGTCAGAAAGACAACAATTGGCATAGCAACTGTGGACGTGTCTCATTTGTGTGTGATTATAGGAGAGACAGAGGCCTAATATGAATATGGCTGAAACCTTAATGCTAGATTGAGCATCGCCACAGTATACAAGCAACCATGAACACACACACACGTTTAAAGCCGCTCACCCATAGCCTGGTATCGTGGGGATATGGTGGTGGGGTGGTGCAGGACCAGTATCTCAGCCATGAACTCCCAGGTAGCCTGAGGTGTTAGTCTGGGAGAGATCATCACCATCCCCTTCCTGATGGAGGAACGCTTGATCTGGAGGAGGAGGAGAAAGAGGGAGAGGGGTGAAAAAGGGGCCAGGGGGGAGAAGAGAGAAACATTGGGACAGACTATCAGAAATGTGCTGATTGAGGATGTTTTTTTTCCCAATGGGAGTCATCCATTAATGGATTATGGACAGAGAATTTTCTGGAGAAAAACAAAAAAAAGGTCCATCTTTTTACATCTGCAACTTATTCGAAAGTTACTGACTTGAGCTGACCTTTTGACACACAAAAGCAGACAATTTATGAATGCATGTACGACTTCGTAGTGCTCAAATAAAACTGTGAAGGACCTCGGCGTTACTCTGGACCCTGATCTCTCTTTTGAAGAACATATCAAGACCATTTCAAGGACAGCTTTTTTCCATCTACGTAACATTGCAAAAATCAGAAACTTTCTGTCCAAAAATGATGCAGAAAAATTAATCCATGCTTTTGTCACTTCTAGGTTAGACTACTGCAATGCTCTACTTTCCGGCTACCCGGATAAAGCACTAAATAAACTTCAGTTAGTGCTAAATACGGCTGCTAGAATCCTGACTAGAACCAAAAAATTTGATCATATTACTCCAGTGCTAGCCTCCCTACACTGGCTTCCTGTCAAAGCAAGGGCTGATTTCAAGGTTTTACTGCTAACCTACAAAGCATTGCATGGGCTTGCTCCTACCTATCTCTCTGATTTGGTCCTGCCGTACATACCTACACGTACGCTACGGTCACAAGACGCAGGCCTCCTAATTGTCCCTAGAATTTCTAAGCAAACAGCTGGAGGCAGGGCTTTCTCCTATAGAGCTCCATTTTTATGGAACGGTCTGCCTACCCATGTCAGAGACGCAAACTCGGTCTCAACCTTTAAGTCTTTACTGAAGACTCATCTCTTCAGTGGGTCATATGATTGAGTGTAGTCTGGCCCAGGAGTGGGAAGGTGAACGGAAAGGCTCTGGAGCAACGAACCACCCTTGCTGTCTCTGCCTGGCCGGTTCCCCTCTTTCCACTGGGATTCTCTGCCTCTAACCCTATTACAGGGGCTGAGTCACTGGCTTGCTGGGGCTCTCTCATGCCGTCCCTGAGGGGGTGCGTCACCTGAGTGGGTTGATTCACTGATGTGGTCATCCTGTCTGGGTTGGCGCCCCCCCTTGGGTTGTGCCGTGGCGGAGATCTTTGCGGGCTATACTCAGCTTTGTCTCAGGATGGTAAGTTGGTGGTTGAAGATATCCCTCCAGTGGTGTGGGGGCTGTGCTTTGGCATAGTGGGTGGGGTTATATCCTTCCTGTTTGGCCCTGTCCGGGGGTGTCCTCGGGTGGGGCCACAGTGTCTCCTGACCCCTCCTGTCTCAGCCTTCAGTATTTATGCTGCAGTAGTTTATGTGTCGGGGGCTGGGGTCAGTTTGTTCTATCTGGAGTACTTCTCCTGTCCAATTCGGTGTCCTGTGTGAATCTAAGTGTGCGTTCTCTAATTCTCTCCTTCTCTCTCTCGGAGGACCTGAGCCCTAGGACCATGCCCCAGGACTACCTGACATGATGACTCCTTGCTGTCCCCAGTCCACCTGGCCGTGCTGCTGCTCCAGTTTCAACTGAACCGCGGCCCTAGGACCATGCCCCAGGACTACTTGACATGATGACTCCTTGCTGTCCCCAGTCCACCTGGCCGTGCTGCTGCTCCAGTTTCAACTGTTCTGCCTTATTATTATTCGACCATGCTGGTCATTTATGAACATTTGAACATCTTGGCCATGTTCTGTTATAATCTCTACCCGGCACAGCCAGAAGAGGACTGGCCACCCCACATAGCCTGGTTCCTCTCTAGGTTTCTTCCTAGGTTTTGGCTTTTCTAGGGAGTTTTTCCTAGCCACCGTGCTTCTACACCTGCATTGCTTGCTGTTTGGGGTTTTAGGCTGGGTTTCTGTACAGCACTTTGAGATATCAGCTGATGTACGAAGGGCTATATAAATAAATTTGATTTGATTTGATTTTGATTTGATCTGTGTTATTGTGTGTCTGTGTGGTTGTAGCCTTACAGTCAGACGCGTAAAAACACACCTTTTTGAGCGCGAAGGAGGCGGTCTGTCCCCCCCGGACCTCTTTGACAGGCATCCTCTTGCGGTGGATAGATTTGACAGCGATGGAGAGGAAACTGCCCAGGGGGTCTGGGCCGAGCAGCAGCGTGTCATTCAGTCGTATCAATCCACGTAACGTAGTGCCGGATACTACTGTGCCCACACCCTGAGGACAGATAGGAGACGTCAATACAACACAGCTTGTTAAATGATTAGAGTGTGTGTGGTGCTGATGGTTGTGTGTGTGGTGTGTACTAACCGGTACTGAGTAGGTGTCATCGATCTGGAACTCGGCAGGCTCATCTTCTCTATAGGAGGTTTTAGAAGACAGTAGGTTGAGGAACATCTTCAGAAGATCCATGTTGTCTCCTGTTACATTGGAGACCTGGAAGATTGGACACATCCTATGGGGAGAGACACAGAGAGGGGAGGAGGGAGAAGAGAAAGGAAAGAGTGGAGGATTAAGGCAACATACGTTACCCATAAATCAATTCAAATGTTATTGTCACATACAAAAGAAATGAGCAGATCGTTATTGCGGGTGTAGAGAAATGCTTGTGGTCCTAGCGCCAACAGTGTAGTAGTATCTAACAAATCACAACATTACACACAAACCTCAAAATAAAAGAATGGAATTAATAAATATTAGGATGAGCAATGTCAGAGTGGCATTGACTAGAATACAGTATATTAACATATGAAATGGGTACAACATCATGTAAACATTAACATGACTAGTGATTCCATGTCGATGTGTATAAGGCAGCAGCCTATAAGGTGCAGGGTTGAGTAACCGGGTGGTGGCCAGCTAGTGACAGTGACTAAGGACTAAGTTCAGGGAAGATCTTTATGGGTGTCCTGAGAGCTCTGTGGTTGCAGGCAGTGGTTCCCCGGAGATGCGTTGGGCAGACCGCACCACCCTATGGAGAGCTCTGCGGTTGCAGGCAGTGGTTCCTCGGGGACGCGTTGGGCAGACCGCACCACCCTATGGAGAGCTCTGCGGTTGCAGGCAGTGGTTCCCCGGGGACGCGTTGGGCAGACCGCACCACCCTATGGAGAGCTCTGCGGTTGCAGGCAGTGGTTCCCCGGGGACGCGTTGGGCAGACCGCACCACCCTATGGAGAGCTCTGCGGTTGCAGGCAGTGGTTCCCCGGGGACGCGTTGGGCAGACCGCACCACCCTATGGAGAGCTCTGCGGTTGCAGGCAGTGGTTCCCCGGGGACGCGTTGGGCAGACCGCACCACCCTATGGAGAGCTCTGCGGTTGCAGGCAGTGGTTCCCCGGGGACGCGTTGGGCAGACCGCACCACCCTATGGAGAGCTCTGCGGTTGCAGGCAGTGGTTCCCCGGGGACGCGTTGGGCAGACCGCACCACCCTATGGAGAGCTCTGCGGTTGCAGGCAGTGGTTCCCCGGGGACGCGTTGGGCAGAGCGCACCACCCTATGGAGAGCTCTGCGGTTGCAGGCAGTGGTTCCCCGGGGACGCGTTGGGCAGACCGCACCACCCTATGGAGAGCTCTGCGGTTGCAGGAAGTGGTTCCCCGGGGACGCGTTGGGCAGACCGCACCACCCTATGGAGAGCTCTGCGGTTGCAGGCAGTGGTTCCCCGGGGACGCGTTGGGCAGACCGCACCACCCTATGGAGAGCTCTGCGGTTGCAGGCAGTGGTTCCCCGGGGACGCGTTGGGCAGACCGCACCACCCTATGGAGAGCTCTGCGGTTGCAGGCAGTGGTTCCCCGGGGACGCGTTGGGCAGACCGCACCACCCTATGGAGAGCTCTGCGGTTGCAGGCAGTGGTTCCCCGGGGACGCGTTGGGCAGACCGCACCACCCTATGGAGAGCTCTGCGGTTGCAGGCAGTGGTTCCCCGGGGACGCGTTGGGCAGACCGCACCACCCTATGGAGAGCTCTGCGGTTGCAGGCAGTGGTTCCCCGGGGACGCGTTGGGCAGACCGCACCACCCTATGGAGAGCTCTGCGGTTGCAGGCAGTGGTTCCCCGGGGACGCGTTGGGCAGACCGCACCACCCTATGGAGAGCTCTGCGGTTGCAGGCAGTGGTTCCCCGGGGACGCGTTGGGCAGACCGCACCACCCTATGGAGAGCTCTGCGGTTGCAGGCAGTGGTTCCCCGGGGACGCGTTGGGCAGACCGCACCACCCTATGGAGAGCTCTGCGGTTGCATGCAGTGGTTCCCCGGGGACGCGTTGGGCAGACCGCACCACCCTATGGAGAGCTCTGCGGTTGCAGGCAGTGGTTCCCCGGGGACGCGTTGGGCAGACCGCACCACAATATGGAGAGCTCTGCGGTTGCAGGCAGTGGTTCCCCGGGGACGCGTTGGGCAGACCGCACCACCCTATGGAGAGCTCTGCGGTTGCAGGCAGTGGTTCCCCGGGGACGCGTTGGGCAGACCGCACCACCCTATGGAGAGCTCTGCGGTTGCAGGCAGTGGTTCCCCGGGGACGCGTTGGGCAGACCGCACCACCCTATGGAGAGCTCTGCGGTTGCAGGCAGTGGTTCCCCGGGGACGCGTTGGGCAGACGGCACCACCCTATGGAGAGCTCTGCGGTTGCAGGCAGTGGTTCCCCGGGGACGCGTTGGGCAGACCGCACCACCCTATGGAGAGCTCTGCGGTTGCAGGCAGTGGTTCCCCGGGGACGCGTTGGGCAGACCGCACCACCCTATGGAGAGCTCTGCGGTTGCAGGCAGTGGTTCCCCAGTGACGCGTTGGGCAGACCGCACCACCCTATGGAGAGCTCTGCGGTTGCAGGCAGTGGTTCCCCAGTGACGCGTTGGGCAGACCGCACCACCCTATGGAGAGCTCTGCGGTTGCAGGCAGTGGTTCCCCGGGGACGCGTTGGGCAGACCGCATCACCCTATGGAGAGCTCTGCGGTTGCAGGCAGTGGTTCCCCGGGGACGCGTTGGGCAGACCGCACCACCCTATGGAGAGCTCTGCGGTTGCAGGCAGTGGTTCCCCGGGGACGCGTTGGGCAGACCGCACCACCCTATGGAGAGCTCTGCGGTTGCATGCAGTGGTTCCCCGGGGACGCGTTGGGCAGACCGCACCACCCTATGGAGAGCTCTGCGGTTGCAGGCAGTGGTTCCCCGGGGACGCGTTGGGCAGACCGCACCACCCTATGGAGAGCTCTGCGGTTGCAGGCAGTGGTTCCCCGGGGACGACGTTGGGCAGACCGCACCACCCTATGGAGAGCTCTGCGGTTGCAGGCAGTGGTTCCCCGGGGACGCGTTGGGCAGACGGCACCACCCTATGGAGAGCTCTGCGGTTGCAGGCAGTGGTTCCCCGGGGACGCGTTGGGCAGACGGCACCACCCTATGGAGAGCTCTGCGGTTGCAGGCAGTGGTTCCCCGGGGACGCGTTGGGCAGACCGCACCACCCTATGGAGAGCTCTGCGGTTGCAGGCAGTGGTTCCCCGGGGACGCGTTGGGCAGACCGCACCACCCTATGGAGAGCTCTGCGGTTGCAGGCAGTGGTTCCCCAGTGACGCGTTGGGCAGACCGCACCACCCTATGGAGAGCTCTGCGGTTGCAGGCAGTGGTTCCCCAGTGACGCGTTGGGCAGACCGCACCACCCTATGGAGAGCTCTGCGGTTGCAGGCAGTGGTTCCCCGGGGACGCGTTGGGCAGACCGCATCACCCTATGGAGAGCTCTGCGGTTGCAGGCAGTGGTTCCCCGGGGACGCGTTGGGCAGACCGCACCACCCTATGGAGAGCTCTGCGGTTGCAGGCAGTGGTTCCCCGGGGACGCGTTGGGCAGACCGCACCACCCTATGGAGAGCTCTGTGGTTGCAGGCAGTGGTTCCCCGGGGACGCGTTGGGCAGACCGCACCACCCTATGGAGAGCTCTGTGGTTGCAGGCAGTGGTTCCCCGGGGACGCGTTGGGCAGACCGCACCACCCTATGGAGAGCTCTGTGGTTGCAGGCAGTGGTTCCCCGGACACGCGTTGGGCAGACCGCACCACCCTATGGAGAGCTCTGTGGTTGCAGGCAGTGGTTCCCCGGACACGCGTTGGGCAGACCGCACCACCCTATGGAGAGCTCTGTGGTTGCAGGCAGTGGTTCCCCGGACACGCGTTGGGCAGACCGCACCACCCTATGGAGAGCTCTGTGGTTGCAGGCAGTGGTTCCCCGGACACGCTTTGGGCAGACCGCACCACCCTATGGAGAGCTCTGCGGTTGCAGGCAGTGGTTCCCCGGGGACACGTTGGGCAGACCGCACCACCCTATGGAGAGCTCTGCGGTTGCAGGCAGTGGTTCCCCAGTGACGCGTTGGGCAGACCGCACCACCCTATGGAGAGCTCTGCGGTTGCAGGCAGTGGTTCCCCGGGGACGCGTTGGGCAGACCGCCCCACCCTATGGAGAGCTCTGCGGTTGCAGGCAGTGGTTCCCCGGGGACGCGTTGGGCAGACCGCACCACCCTATGGAGAGCTCTGCGGTTGCAGGCAGTTGTGAGGTTCTTAGGGGACAAGCCAAATTTCTTCAGCTTCCTAGGTTTGAAGAGGTGCGGTGGACCATTTCAGATGGTCAGTGATGAGTACGCTAAGGAACCGAGGACAGAGAGCAGGGAGAGCTTTTCACCTTCTCCAATGCATTCCTGTTGATGTGGATGGGAGGAGTGCTCCCTGTCTCCTGAAGACCACGATCAGCTCCTTTGTTTTGTTGACGTTGAGGTGATTTCCCTAGCACCACTCCGCCAGGGCCCTCACCTCCTCCTCACGAAACATACACCTCCGCCTTTCTTCCAGGAGAGTTCCTTATTCCTGTCTGCGTGATGTGCGGAGAACCCAGCTGGCTGCATGGACAGGGACAGTATATCTGGAAAGCCATGATTCCGTGAAACAGAGTATGTTACCGTCCCTGAGCTCATCTACTTTATTGTCCAGGGACTGAACATTAGCGAGTAATATACTCGGAATCGGTGGATGGTGTGCACGCCTCCCATGTTGGAATATAGAAGTCCACTCCAAACACCTCTTCCAACCACCACAAGGAAACTGTGTTAATTCACTGGTATTTACCTCTCTGAGCTGAAGTTGGATGCAGTGACGATAACGTCATCTTTGTTTTGAACCAGTACTGGGATCTTTCTACATCCTGGGGACTTCAGTAACCTCTGTAACAGATGCAGTGTCTCTGGGAAATACACACACAATTATTAACACACATTGTTTGTGTTCATTTGTTAACCAAACAGACTAACGGGGAGGAACTTGTGTTTTCCAAAAAAAAAAAAAAAAAAAAAAAAAAAAACATTTCACTACAATTATCATGTTAATGATTGAACAGGGCCATGTTCCACAGTCAATCTCTCACCTGCTAGGATGTTGGCTGGACACATGTCTATCTTGGTGACCACTACAAAGACGGGTACATTCAGGGCTAGAGCCAAACCTAGATGCTCCTTGGTCATCCCTACAATACCTGCATTACTGCCCACCTAGAGATAGAGAGAGGAAAGGAAGGAGAGAGATGTAGAAGAGTAAGCGAGAGAAAGAGGATGAGCGAAGTCACTGACACAGTAAATGTCTGTGGTGATAAGCAACTGACCATGTGTGAGCAAAAACACAAACACACCACCCCCGTCTCTCACCATGAGCATACAGAAGTCTGGTAGGTGTCCGGTCATTCCAAACACAGTGGTTTTCAGGTACTTCTCGTGGCCGGCCAGATCTATGAAGGTGATGACCTTAGAGGACCTCTCACAGATCTTAGTCCAGTCCAGGCTGCCCCCGTGATTATCTGGCTTATTCACCACCTAGGAGCAGAGACCGAGACAGGTTGGTTTAAATCAGAGTGCTGGACAACACACTCGGGTCAAAATGGACCAGGCTCTAAGTCAGCTTTGTTTATGTTTTGAATACTGCTGGTCCTGTCACTCTCCGACTCCAGCCTATATCCTTAGAGACTCCTAAGTCAACCCCAAGTCATTATCTTACATGTCCCTCCTGGTCGAAGCCCAGGATGTCGTTCCCCACACTGCTGGTCCTGTCACTCTCCGACTCCAGCCTATATCCTTAGAGACTCCTAAGTCATTATCTTACATGTCCCTCCTGGTCAAAGCCCAGGATGTTGTTCCCCACACTGCTGGTCCTGTCACTCTCCGACTCCAGCCTATATCCTTAGAGACTCCTAAGTCATTATCTTACATGTCCCTCACTGCTGGTCCTGTCACTCTCCGACTCCAGCCTATATCCTTAGAGACTCCTAAACCCAAGTCATTATCTTACATGTCCCTCCTGGTCAAAGCCCAGGATGGTCGAAGCCCAGGATGTCGTCCCTCCCCACACTGCTGGTCCTGTCACTCTCCGACTCCAGCCTATATCCTTAGAGACTCCCAAGTCATTATCTTACATGTCCCTCCTGGTCGCTGGTCCTGTCAAGCCCAGGATGTCTTACATGTCCCTCCTGGTCGAAGCCCAGGATGTCGTTCCCCACACTGCTGGTCCTGTCACTCTCCGACTCCAGCCTATATCCTTAGAGACTCCTAAGTCAACCCAAGTCATTATCTTACATGTCCCTCCTGGTCAAAGCCCAGGATGTCGTTCCCCACACTGCTGGTCCTGTCACTCTCCGACTCCAGCCTATATCCTTAGAGACTCCTAAGTCATTATCTTACATGTCCCTCCTGGTCAAAGCCCAGGATGTCGTTCCCCACACTGCTGGTCCTGCCGCTCTCCATCTCGTGTTTGTGTCGGAAGAGTTTCTGCCTGGCGAACCCCCTGCCGTTGTCCAGCTCCCCGTGGGTCAACACCCCCAGCAGGGTGCTCTTACCGGCATCCACGTTACCCACCACCGCCACCCTGTATGGGAAGGGGAGAGAGAAGTTAAAGGACAGAGAGCTGTTATGTGCAACACCAAATGTTGCAGAACACTGATCCTGAAAGCAAACCAACTTCTTCTCCCGGCCCTCCTCACCTCACTTCCAGGAAGTCCTCCTCTCCGACCCGTCGGCGGATGAGGTTGTCTCGTACTCACCTCACTTCCAGGAAGTCGTCCTCTCCGACCCGTCGGCGGATGAGGTTGTCTCGTACTCACCTCACTTCCAGGAAGTCCTCCTCTCCGACCCGTCGGCGGATGAGGTAGTCTCGTACTTTCCCCCCTGCGTCGCTACGTTCTCTCAGCAGGATCATGTCTGCCTCTATCTGCTCACACAGGGATTGAACCGTGGCCACTGACGCCTCCATGTCCCCCTCGTCCAGACCATAGTCACCTCCGTCTGATCATGAAATGGGGGGTGGATGTAAGGAGATAGAAAGTCACATTGCCCATTACTCTGAGAACGCCCATGCTGTGTCTTTACCCAGACATAAGGCCTTAATTACAGGGTACTTGACTGCATTCCCAGTTTACATCAGGTAATGTAGCTATAGTAGTTCCATTAAAGTTTGGGCAAATTAAAGGAACAATGGAGCAGAAGCCGAGAAGGTGGAGGCTTGTCGTTTTGCCAACTGACCATTAAAGGGTTAAATCAGGATAAACAAGTTAGCTAGTGTTTCTCAGACTTAACTGGCTCAGGATGTAATTCAAGTGTTTAAGATACAAGTTTATTTTTATTTTATCTTTATTTTACTAGGCAAGTCAGTTATGAACAAATTCTTATTTTCAATGACGGCCTAGGAACAGTGGTTTAACTGCCTGTTCAAGGGCAGAACGACAGATTTTGTACCTTGTCAGCTCGGGGATTTGAACTTGCAACCTTTCGGTTACTAGTCCAATGCTCTAACCACTAGGCTACCCTGCCGCCCCAAGTACATTGCTCAGCGGACTCCAGACCGATCCAAATGGAGCATGCATCGGTAAAGAAAAATGATTAAAACATTGTTTTTGCTTATAATACATTCTACCATCCGAAAATACCTCTTATATTGTGCCAACTGATGCACCCACTCTGTGTTGAACTGCATGTCGGTTCAACTAACCCCAGGCCAAATAACCCCAGGCCAACTAACCCCAGGCCAACTAACCCCAGGCCAAATAACCCCAGGCAATACGAGTAGCCTAGTCAACCTGCGATCTGGGACCAGCCTGACTGGTCCCAGATCTGTTTGTGTTTAAACAACTGACAAAAAGCACAACTGATCTGGGACATCAGGTCTGTGTTCTGTAAGGGGGTCACCATTGATCTGTGTTTATTGGAGATGTTTACACATGAGCACCATGTGTTCTGTTGTGTGGTTTAGGTATATGGCCCAAAAATAAGGTAGGAAAGTAGGTTATCCCTTCTCACCTGAGCCCACTCCCACCACATAAATGGTCTCCCCACATCCTTCATCCATCCTCTCTCGGAGTTGCCGTAGTAACGAGTCATACTGTTCTCCTGTGGGGCTGACCAGAGTCAGCTAGGAAAGAGAGAAAATATATGTTTAGGTTCATTCACTGGTGTTATGGTTGTTTGATAATTGACAGAAACTTAGAAGTGTTTACAATAACATTTTATTGTAAACTGGACTCTGTGATACATCTAAATGTACAACGTAAATATAAAAACAGAACATTACAGTTTATGTCCAGTAGAGGACAGGGCAGAATAACAAAACAAAGTAAAAACGGCCAGACAGACAGCATGCAAATATTGAAGCAAGTAGCTAGAAGCTAGGCCTGGGTCGTTTGTTGACGTTACAATGACGTAGCCTAGTTTCTGGCAAGCCTGACCAAGTTGTAAATGTGCACATGCATGATGATTCATGCAATTATGAACATACTGATGTTTAATCCACACTTTATTATTTGAAATAAATTATATTTGCAAGATATATATAGGTTTCAGGCCTGGTGTCAGTTTTGCCCCCCAGCTAACACGCCTGACTCCAATAATCAACTAATAATAGTCTTCAGTTTAGAATACAATTAGTTTAAATCAGCTGTGTTTGCTAGGGATGGAGGAGAAAAGTGTGACACCAAATCAGGCCCCCGAGGACTGGAGTTGCCCAGGCCTAAATCTGGTCAAATCATCTTTGGTTGTTTCGCCAACTGTTGTGTCTACACAGAGTGGCACCTATATACGTGTCATTCATTCACCATTGCATGTTTTGGTGGGTACTGGTCACTCGAAAAAATACATGTCCGGTCATACTTCAACCAAATTAAATGTCATTATAAAATGGTCATTTTCATAAAAAATAGCAACATTTTTGTTAAAGCTGATGTAAAATTGAAATCCACGCATGCATATGCCATGTAGCTAGCTTTAGCTGAGTCGAGAGCAGGGCCTACCTTGCTAGTAAAGTCTAAATGATCCTCGGACTCGCCGTTAACATTCTCTCCGTCTTCGAAGCACTCTGCCCCTGAAAGGTCATCCCCACAGTCCGGTGCGAATATAGAAACTGGTACTACGGATTCCTCTTTCGGTAATGTCCCCGGGCTTAGCCCTGGCTCTATTGCTGCCAACGACGCCATCTACCCAAACCTTCAGAAAAAGTAATTCAATTGTAAACTGCTAGCATAACATAGCTAAGCTAACATTAGCTCACAAATCAAGCTTGCTACTGACACCAACATATTATGATGCAATGCATGCAACAATTGTGTACAGCAACTGCTTACGGTTTAAATTAGGCTAAAACGTTCCTTACATAGCAATTCGTGTTGTATTAGTAATGTTAAGTAAACATATAAATTCAACATACCAGAAGTAGCAGTGTACATAGAAGGTTTTCTTTAGGTAGCCTATATGAGTGTGGCCCGCCCCTATGTTAAATACAGGAACAGGATTGGCTACCCTCCGTTCTTGAACGTTGACAGGTGTTCAACACAGAATGGAATTATTTCACTGAAACAGAAAATCAATACATTTTTTCTCTTAGAGTTTTGACTCTCTTTCAATGTGTCATATGCACACGTAATATAGTGTGTGCACGATTATAGAAACGCCTTACAGCAAACATTTGAATAAAGTATTAAAATACTGTATGGTAAGTAATGTGTGTAGTAACTATATTTGCCACTAGATCGCAGTTTCATTGGTCAAAATACAGTGGATGGACACCTACATTGACTGTACTCGAAAGGATCAAATGAATCACTAAAATGTCCAGTTCTGTTGTGTAAGACTCAGAAACACCCTACTACAGGCTGGAAGGGAGACGAATGAAACGAGAAAGAATGAAAAATCAAATAGATAGAGCCCTCCACCCTGTTGAGAAATATGTCCCAAATGGCACCATATTCCCTACATAGTGCACTACTTTTGACCAGAGCTCTATGGGCCCTGATAAAAAAACAAATGTGTACGCTATATAGGGAATATGGTGCCATTTGGTTCATTCTCTGGCAACTCACTCCAAATATATGTGACTATCTTCCAGGGGAGGCTGCTAACGGGAGGATGGCCCATGTTAATGGCTGGAATAATGTCTGGTTGATACCATTCCATTGACTCCATTCCAGCCATTACTATGAGCAGTCCTCCCCTCAGCAGCCTTCACTGCTTCCTTCTATTGCTTGGTTGGAAATGTAGGCGAGTGATATTATTGACCCTGATTGGTCACCACTTTTACAACTCCTTCTCTTATTGGCTAGTACAAAATTCTAAACCCTGCCCTTTCTACAATACCAGACTGTGAAATGAAAACTTTGTCACTTTTCAGGCTTTTTCTGCTGAGATTTCATTGAGAAGTCCGCCAAGATGGTATGTATGACTGTAATTCATTCAGAACTATTCTTTGATCAACTTTCTCTGCTTTCAAACTATCTACACACTACAGCATATCAGATACATTGTTTAAACACCTCCCTTTCAAAGGCAAATCAATACAAGGTAGAGGGACAGGGAGTTAGCTGGTAAAGGTTGTGTGCAGCTCCTGAAACTGATGTTGTGCTTTGATACTGTGTTATCATGATTATTATTATTATCACAGTACACATCACCTTGGGACAACTGGAATTTAATATGAGTCTGTGATTAAATGACTTTCATTGCCGATATGATTTATTCTACTACAGGGGCAGCCCATAAAATCCATATGTGGTTCTTTGTGGACTTTTGCAGTAATGTTCCTTATCTTGATTTGAATTACTGTGAGTGGTGAGTCTGGAGATTAGTTGGATTCAGGGTTGTAAAAAGTAAGAGGATGGCACCTGTATATTCTACAGCCTTTAGATCAGGGCTCTCCAACCCTGTTTCTGGAGAGCTACCCTCCTGTAGGTTTTAACTCCAACCCTGTTTCTGGAGAGCTACCCTCCTGTAGGTTTTAACTCCAACCCTGTTTCTGGAGAGCTACCCTCCTGTAGGTTTTCACTCCAACCCTGTTTCTGGAGAGCTACCCTCCTGTAGGTTTTAACTCCAACCCTGTTCCTGGAGAGCTACCCTCCTGTAGGTTTTAACTCCAACCCTGTTCCTGGAGAGCTACCCTCCTGTAGGTTTTAACTCCAACCCTGTTCCTGGAGAGCTACCCTCCTGTAGGTTTTAACTCCAACCCTGTTTCTGGAGAGCTACCCTCCTGTAGGTTTTCACTCCAACCCTGTTTCTGGAGAGCTACCCTCCTGTAGGTTTTAACTCCAAACCTGTTCCTGGAGAGCTACCCTCCTGTAGGTTTCTACTCCAACGCTGTTCCTGGAGAGCTACCCTCTTGTAGGTTTTCACTCCAATCCCAGTTGTAACTAACCCGATTCAGCTTATAAACCAGCTAATTATTAGAATCAGGTGAGCTAGATTAGGGTTGTAGACTGTAGGATACCCAATAGTTCAGCTGTCCAGAAATATTCTGTGTCACAATATAAATGTGTCTAACTTTGTTGCTTTGAACCACAAGAAATGTACAACGTCAATAGATTCTATCCCCAACGAATTACGGAGTTTTTGAGAATTGACTGGAGACTCCACCTGTTTGATGATTAACGTCATATTTGATCTGAGATACAGAGACAGGTGGTGCAGTGTTCCAAGGTGCGGCCCAGGTATAGGGTCTAACTACCATATCTTCTACGTGACTAATACCATGTGATACCAGGGACATTGACCCACTGATACAGAGGACACAACGACTACCATTTATTAGATCCAACCAATGATTGTTTGAAGGGAGGTATTATGTGAATCTCAATAGCATCATTGACGATGCAGTGTCACACACACGCACACACACACACACGCACACGCACACACACACACACACACACACGCACACGCACACACACACCACAGATTGTAGTACAGACAGAGGGTGTGGTAGGGTCTTAGCTCGTCTTTGAATCACCAGTTTCATCCTCTATTTTTTTTTAGTCTCAGTGTTGTAAACCATTTATGACTTTACTGTCTCCTTGTGACCACTTCCTGACCATCTCAACGGTCAAACAGCATTCAAACAACATTTAGGTCCTGTTTTCCTGCTTTTATGACCCTGTGTTCGGTATTTTATGACTGATCCCAGATATGATTGTGCAAACATGGCGTGACAATGACTGTCGGAGTCGTCTAGTACAAACAGATCTGGGACCCGGATATGGTTTTATTACCCATGGGTGTTTCACTCACTACCCCAATAAGGTTGATCATTAACACTGAACAAGATAACCTGACCGTAGGGTCTGTTACCGTGGTTCCATGTGCACCACAGACATGCTGATACGAATCTCAAAAACACAGGTGGCTGGTGGCATCTTAATTGGGGAGGACGGGCTCATAGTAATGACTGGAACTGAATGAATGGAGTGGTATGGAACTCATCATGGTTTTCCAGGTGTTTGATACTTTTCCATTCACTCCATTCCAGCCGTAATTATGAGATGTCCTCCCCTCAGCGGCCTCCTGAGCTGTGACGTTTATGCAGGAGTACATGCCAGTTATGGATAACAACCTTTTCAAAAACACAAAGGTCATACAACGTTCATACTGATGTCATTGACACTTAAGGATGATCAACTAAAGGTTCATTGGTCCATCGTCATGTCAACTCCATCGTCATGTCAACTCCATCGTCATGTCAACTCCATCGTCATATCAACTGGGCCTAGATGAACATTATCCCTGTTATGGGAACCAAACTCTGCAGACCAATGAGATTTATTTTCCCCACTTCTCATTTACTCTTAGTCTCTGCTATTTGTACTGTTCATTTGGCAAGGTAACTGTTTTCTATGAGCTCAGTGCAGTAAGACGCTTATTACCGTGCATTTATCCCATTTGTTAACCCCTTAGTTGTCTAATTTCTCCTTCCTAGACGTTCCGTGTAGAGAACATGTCCTTCAAGCAGGGTCAGGAGATGACGTTCACGGGGAAGACCAAGTCTGGAGCCACTAAGTAAGATCCTGACACTTCACCTTTCAACCCAAACCCAACACAGTGTTTCCCCCAGCATTAGTCCTAGAGACACTCCTAGTGCCTCACTCACTTCTCACTCCCAAGATTTAGCAGAACCCTGACACTCTTGGTTTCAATTCAATGTGTTGGTGCTTGTAGCCCTGATTGTACTTTTCGGGTATTTCGCAGCCCACCAAGTGTATATGGGAAACACTGCAAACAGTGCATGTACAAGTCACTATTGGTTTCAACTACTGGTTTCAACTACTGGTTTCAACTATTGGTTTCAACTATTGGTTTCAACTACTGGTTTCAACTACTGTTTTCAACTATTGGTTTCAACTATAGGTTTCAACTACTGGTTTCAACTACTGGTTTCAACTACTGGTTTCAACTATTGGTTTCAACTACTGGTTTCGGTGTTTGTAGCCCTGGATGTCACATTGGGGGCCTTTGCAGCCCACAATATACACACCAAAAGGTTGTCATGGTTATTGACATGGTTTCAATTCAATTTGGCTAAGCAAAAACAAACCACGCTCATGGAGAACTTATTGTGTTACTTTTTTGGACTGAATTATCATATCTCATTTCCTGTTTCATTTTATTTTATCTCCCCCATCTCTCTCTCTTTCTCTCACTCTCTCTAAATCTCCCCCCTCCTCCATCTCTACCCCCCCATAGTTTCACCATCAACATCGGCCACGACAGTGACAACTACGCCCTCCACTTCAACCCTCGTTTCAACCACGGACACATCGTGTGTAACTCTCTGTCTGGAGGAAGCTGGGGAGACGAACTCAAGGAAGGTCACTTCCCCTTCCAGGATGGAGAGCAGTTCAAGGTGTGTGTGTGTGTGCTGGTGTGTGTGTGTAATAAGGTAATAATCACCAGTCTAACATTTGGTCATAGGTCAGTCTGGTCACACAGTCTGTTGACTCTAACTGCAAATATAATGTGTAACAGTTATAGAGTCCAGTTAGTCTACACTGGTGATTATAACTGCATCTATTGTATAAGTACATCTGATAGAGTAATCTCAATGGCTCATAGATTTGGCTCACTAGGAAGCCAGTGTCAGCCTGCCTAACTGTTGAATTGAATCATTACAAATAAGTCATCAACCAGGAGCCATTCAAATAACGTCTACAGAAATGAAGCAGTAGATCATTATAACTTGCCTCAAAGATTCTAGCCTCCCATGCCTGACTGCTACAGACTACAGACTACAAGACACATGGCTGGTAAATGAGATTCTAAACATCTCTCTCTCTCTCTCTCTCTCTCTCTCTCTCTCTCATCCCTCCGTCCAGCTGGTCCTCAACTTCACCAATGAGCAGTTCTACATCAAGCTGCCAGACGGTCACATGATGGACTTCCCCAATCGCCTTGGCGACTGCAAGTACAACCACATCATGGTTGACGGAGATGTCAAGGTCATCAGCTTCAAGATCAAATAGAGGTTGACCTTTAACCTCTGACAGTTGTCTCAATCCTTTGAAACAATAGCTGTGAATTTATTTATACCAACTCAGATCTCTTATTGTGTACGTTGTGTAGTGAGAGGAAAACCCACTAGGTGGCGCCACTGTCAAACACACTTCTACCAGAAACCTGTGGAAAGACCATTCCAGATGTGTTAATAAACCCTCCTTGAAAGCAAACAATGTTTTCAATATCTTTATGTGGCCTTTGTATAATCTTTGAATACTTTTGGTGTGTCCTTAACGAGAATCTTTATTTCCTTACTCACTAGTGGTGGAGATAGAATCACAAGCATTCCAATGCACCTGCAATAACATCTGCAAATCTGTGTACGCAACCAATAAACTTCAATTTGATTTAGTGTATTCTCTTTTTCTCTTTCTCTCTCTCTTCCTCTCTCTCTCTCTCAACCCCCCATACTCGTACAGCGGTCAGTCATGACATCATCAGAGCGAGACACATTACTGTTTATTAGACTGTAGCCTGGGTGTTAATCCTCTTCTGCACACACACACACACACACACACACACACACACACACACACACACACACACACACACACACACACACACACACACACACACACTAGTGTAACCTGGGTGTTAACCATGGTCTCCCACCATAAAATAATTGACTGTGAACTCACTAGGTCAGTGTACTCACTTATACAGTCTATTGTCACTGTCCTGCCTGTCTGCCTGTTAGTCTGTCTACCTCCTGCCTGTCTGTCTGTTTGCCTGCCTTCTGAATGTCTGTCTGTCTGCCTGCCTGCCTACTGCCTGTTTGCCTGCCTGCCTCCTGTCTGTCTGTCTCCTGGGTGAACTGGAACATCAGTGGACTGAACTCACACTTGGCCTTCTAGGAATTTTAGTAGCTTTTTAGTAGTAGTAGTGGTTGATACCAATTCAATGCTAACTCTCTTTACGAAAGATGTTATTCTATGCTGAGTCATGACTAAGGCTGAGCAACAAGCTATCAAGGATGGCTGGCAGCCTAGCGGTTAGGGCGTAGGTCCCGTAACCAAAACGTTGCTAGTTCTAATCCCAGAGCCGACAAGGTGAAAAACATCACATCTGTTCATGTGGCTGTGAGCAAGGCACTTAACCCTAGTTGCTCCAGGGTTGTCGTTGATCATTGGCTGTGACCTCCCTCTCTGATAGGTGTCTCTCTGGGTGTCTCAGGGGGAGTTGGGTAAAAAAACACATATCCATTTCACACATGTGTATAGGACAATTATGTGCAATAGGACAAATATAATTCAGTTAACAGAGGACCAGCTTTTGATTAGATATTGATTGACAAACTGGACTCAAGTAACTAACTTTCAGTTAAAGTAATTAAGTAACGAACTGTCAGTTGAAGGACAATTAATATCAATCAACTCAAGTTATTCAGACCAAATGGTTCGTATACAGTTGTAGTCGGAAGTTTACATACACCTTAGCCAAATACATTTAAACTCAGTTTTTCACAATTCCTGACATTTAATCCTAGTAAAAATTCCGTCTGAGGTCAGTTAGGATCACCACTTTATTTTAAGAATGTGAAATGTCAGAATAATAGTAGAGTGATTTATTTCAGCTTTCATCACATTCCCAGTGGGTCAGAAGTTTACATGCACTATATTAGTATTTAGTAGCACTACCTTTAAATTGTTTAAAACTTGGGTCAAACGTTTCAGGTAGCCTTCCACAAGCTTTCCACAATAAGCTGGGTACATTTTGGCCCATTCCTTCAGGCAGAGCTGGTGTAACTGAGTCAGGTTTGTAGGCCTCTTTGCTCACACACGGTTTTTCAGTTCTGCCCACAAATGTTCTATAGGATTGAGGTCAGGGCTTTCTGATGGCCTTGTTCTCCTTAAGAAGTTTTGCCACAACTTTGGAAGTATGCTTGCGGTCATTGTCCATTTGGAAGACCCATTTGCGACCAAGCTTTAACTTCCTGACTGAGGTCTTGAGATGTTGCTTTAATATATCCACATAATTATCCTTCCTCATGATGCCATTTATTTTGTGAAGTGCACCAGTCCCTCCTGCAGCAAAGCACCCCCACAACATGATGCTGCCACCTCCGTGCTTCACGGTTGGGATGGTGTTCTTCAGCTTGCAAGCCTCCCCCTTTTTCCTCCAAACAGTTCTATTTTTGTTTCATCAGACCAGAGGACATTTCTCCAAAAAATATGATCTTTGTCCCCATGTGCAGTTGCAAACCGTAGGCTGGCTTTTTTATGGCGGTTTTGGAGCAGTGGCTTCTTCCTTGCTGAGAGGCATTTCAGGTTATGTCGATATAGGACTCGTTTTACTGTGGATATAGATTCTATTGTACCTGTTTCCTCCAGCATCTTCACAAGGTCCTTTGCTGTTGTTCTGGGATTGATTTACACTTTTCGCACCAAAGTACGTTCATCTCTAGGAGACAGAACGCGTCTCCTTCCTGACTGGTATGATGGCTGCGTGGTCCCATGATGTTTATACTTGCGTACTATTGTTTATACAGATGAACGTGGTACCTTCAGTTTGGAAATTGCTTTGGAAAGTGCTCCCAAGGATGAACCAGACTTGTGGAGGTCTACATTTTTTTTCTGGGGTCTTGGCTGATTTCTTTTGATTTTCCCATGATGTCGAGCAAAGAGGCACTGAGTTTGAAGGTATGCCTTGAAGTACATCCACAGGTACACTTCCAAATGACTCAAATGATGTCAATTAACCTATCAGAATCTTCTAAAGCCATTACATAATTTTCTGGAATTTTCCAAGCTGTTTAAAGACACAGTGAACTTAATGTATGTAAACTTCTGACCTACTGGAATTGTTATACAGTGAATTATAAGTCAAATAATCTGTTTGTAAACAAAACATTTTTACATTATTTGTGTCATGCACAAAGTAGATGTTCTAACCGACTTGCCAAAACTATAGTTCAACAAGACATTTGTGGAGTGGTTGAAAAACAAGTTTTAATGACTCCGACCTAAGTGTATGTAAACTTCCGACTTCAACTGTAATCTGTATCCAAGCAGTCCAGTCTGTGTTGTGGTTCTGTATGTCCTGTTAGTATTAACATCAATCAACTCAAGTTATTCAGACCAAATGGCTCATATAATCTGTATCCACGCTGTCCAGTCTATGTTGTGGTTCTGTAGGTCCTGTTAGTCTATTTTGGCAGGATGAATAACGCGAGACATTCCTGAGAGACAATTTACAGGACAACACGAAGAGACCTGCCTCAAGGCTTTGGAATGTTGCATGGTGGGACCACATTCCCTGGTGAGAGGCCGCGGTCTGGAGAGTGTGTGTGTGGCGAAGGTAGGGGTAGGTGTGGGGGGTAGGAGTGGGGGTGTAGGGGTAGGTGTGGGGGAGGTAGAGGTAGGCATGTGTGTGTGTGGGTGGGGGATTAGAGGTAGGTGTGTGTTGGGAGGATAGGCAATGTGTGTGTGTGTTGGGGGGATAGGCAATGTGTGTGTGTGTGTTGGGGGGCGGAAGTAGGGGTAGGTGTGTGTGTGTGTGTGTGTGTGTGTATGTGTGTGTGTATGTGTGTGTGTGTGTGTGTATATGTGTGTGTGTGTGTGTGTGTATGTGTATGTATGTGTGTGTGTGTGTGTATGTGTGTGTGTGTGTGTGTGTGTATGTGTATGTGTATGTGTATGTGTGGGTCAGTGGGGTCCATCATAGACACATAGAGTGAGGAAACTAGCCACCAACAGGACACACAGTGCATTCTTACAATTGCTGATAAATGTGATGGCATGATTGCCACACATTACACTGTATGTGAAAGTTAACTCTATTGCCAGCAGAGGGCAATATCGTAGTCATTTTACCTCTAAATCATTCTGTCAAAACTTTATTAGCACAATCATGTAATAAAAGAATACAAGATGAGAAAAACCAAACAAGAACATTAGCTTGACACATTTTTGGCAATATGACAACAACGTCGAAGTAAGAAACAAAATACATAGTGACTGGTTACATGACATGTCAATATGTGACAAGAAATACGGCCGCCTACATGATGAATGCAAACTGGAAATATGTCAAACAGCTAATGCTGCAGATGTAGGATGTTAATCTGATCACTCTGTTGCAGGACAACTTTCCTGTAATGTGTGAAATTAAACAATTATATGTTTGAGGTTTAACAAGGCTTTGAGTTATAAAAATGTTTCTTAAATTTGTAATTTCCACTTTGACATTTCAGACTTGATTTTCCCTTACGGAAAAATTATCAACCCCTACAGAAAACATCCATTAATTATAATCCACATAATAATTCACTTTTCCTGTTGTGGCAAACTGGCACAAATTAAGATCCAACACCTGTATAACTATATACCAATAATATTCAGGTGATGTAAAAATACAAAAACTACTGAGTTTAGAGTAAGCCATGTTGTTAGGTCAAGTTTATGCTGCACTAACTACTCAACTAACGATTAGTTTGTTTTGGAGGCTGCTCTTGCCCCAACAGCTATAAAGAAAT
This sequence comes from Oncorhynchus masou masou, assembly GCF_036934945.1. Taxonomy (NCBI): domain Eukaryota; kingdom Metazoa; phylum Chordata; class Actinopteri; order Salmoniformes; family Salmonidae; genus Oncorhynchus; species Oncorhynchus masou. The sequence goes on along the minus strand of NW_027005763.1, from coordinate 70,042 downwards.
GTCCTCATGTTTTCACCAAATCCAAGGTACCCCTCAGAGTGAAAAGATAAAAATGCTGCATCAGAAATGCTTTTGGCAATAGTGCTCTTGTCAGAATAACTCCCCCTCTTTTATGGATCCTGCATGGATGACCTATCCTCCCCAGGATAAAATGATTTAAGTCAAGAATAATAGGTCCTACTTGTGTCACGTCAAAATACTTCCCCCCTCTTCTCCTATAGATCCTGTAGGGGTGCTCCGGCTGCCGGGTCTCCCCTACTTGACCCTGTGCTCTGACCCTTCTGAGCCAGATAGTCCTTATAGTTCCGGGTCAGGAGGGTGTACAACAAAGGGTTAATACAGCTATTCCCATAGGTCAGACACGTTACAAAGAAATTCATGTAACTGTGAGTGGCAGGAGACAGAGCCTTGAGGGACTGCGGGGAAAATAACTGTGCCAACTGCCACCCCCAGAAAGGCAGGAAACACACCCAGTACGCTACAATGATACAAAAAATCATTGTTACTACCTTTTGTTTTAAGCCTCGTCTTCTCGCTGAACGGCTGCTTCCTCCCAAGCTAGCCTGAGCAGTCCAATAGTGACGTGCTAGGCCAGCGTAGAGACCAACGATGACTAAACCGGGTACGAGGACGCTGGTCAGGAACAGGACGGTGAGGTAGGCCTTGAAGGCCTCTTGGGTCCACGTCGGGTAACAGATCCGCTTGACGTTCCCGGCCGCCATTGACCTCCCTTCCCTCAGCCGTATCATAATCATCATGGGTAGTGTCAGGACAAACGCTGCGAACCAGATGACGGATGCCACTACCTTCCGCCCCCGCGTGCTGGATCGCCGGGCGTCAAACGGCTTCGCCACGGCCCGGTAGCGCTCCAACGACATGGCGACCAGGACGAAGACGCTGGCGTGCATGGTGAGGAGATCGAGACTCAGGAGGACCCGGCAACCGGCCTCGCCGAACAACCAATCGTGAGCAAAGTAGGTGCAGATGACGAATGGGATCGTAGAGAGGTAGAGGAGGTCGGCGAGGGCAAGGTTGAGTATATAGACGTACATAGAGCCGGATCGGCGGAGAGCCGCGGAACGCATGATGAAGAGGGTGTAGATGTTGCCCGCCACCCCCATGGCGAGCATGATTAGGAGGGTAGCGCCGAGGAGAGAGGTCACCCACAAACTCCCACCCCCGGAGCTACCCCCTCCAGAGACACCGCCCGAGCCCCCAAAACCATGCTGGGGGGAGATGGAGGTCACGATAGGTGTCTGGCTCTGGTTCATCGTTGGGGAAAGGTTAGAGTTCATAAATAAGGCCAGCACGTCCCTACAATGAAGTGATCACTTTACTGGGATACACTGTTATTACTATTAGTATTCAGAAAGATTTTAAAGAGTTGCTTATGGATTCCAAGTGGATTTTAAAGAGTTGCTTATGGATTCCAAGCGGATTTTAAAGAGTTGCTTATGGATTTTATTTTAAAGAGTTGCTTATGGATTCCAAGCAGATTTTAAAGAGTTGCTTATGGATTCCAAGCGGATTTTAAAGAGTTGCTTATGGATTCCAAGCGGATTTTAAAGAGTTGCTTATGGATTCCAAGCGGATTTTAAAGAGTTGCTTATGGATTCCAAGCGGATTTTAAAGAGTTGCTTATGGATTCCAAGCGGATTTTAAAGAGTTGCTTATGGATTCCAAATTTTAAAGAGTTGCATTCCAAATTTTAAAGACATTCCAATTTTAAAGAGTTGCAGGATTCCAAAACAAAACTGTTCTGCATTGATTCCAAGCAGATTTTAAAGTGCTCCATGTTGGAGTGAATAGAGAATCATTAAGAATGTGAAGCAACTTTGTGCACTGCATTGATCCAGTGAAAAACAGACAGATGTTACCAGCCAAAACAACAACTGTTCTGCATTGTTGAGGGAGATAGCACGTTGTTCTGCATTGTTGAGGGCAGTTGTTCTGCATTGTTGAGGGAGATAGCACGTTGTTCTGCATTGTTGAGGGAGATAGCACGTTGTTCTGCATTGTTGAGGGAGATAGCACGTTGTTCTGCATTGTTGAGGGAGATAGCACGTCAGCATGTCACGGCACCTTTTAAACCTGCTGGAAACTGTGTATGTGACAAATAACATTTGACTTGAAAACACATAAATCGTCTTTGGCCTTCTGACTCTTTATCTAAATTGAATCTAAATCCAATAGGAAAACCGGCCGTGTGTAGTGATGCTTCAACAGTGGCTTCAGTTCCACTACGCCTGTTAACCTGCAGCTTTAAGGTGAACCAGGACATGGCTGACAAGTCCACCTCATCGAGTGTCTCTTATCTCCCGATGTTTCCACGTCCCCGCTCCAGCTCCTCCCAGCTCCCATGATCCTTCCCTTCCCGCGGGTACCGGACGAAGCCCAGGCGATAGAGAAGAACAGACAGACGCTTCAGTTTGTAGTGGACCTGAACCGCACCGGTGACTTGGGAGGGGAAGTAGCTTGATGTCCTGAGTTGACAGTGTGTTGTCGTTGGTCAGTTTGTGGTGATTCAGAAGCTCTCAGACTGTATCCAGAGGCTAGTTTGTCTTGTGTTCTCAGCTGGCACGGTGGATGGTCATTGTTGGTACCTCTCAAAAGGTCAATGTTGGGGTGTTCCAATAGAGTAACTGGGGCTCCTTCTAGTGTTTAATTCCAGAGCTCTTCACAGGCGTTTTGTTGTGTCCGTCTTCTTCTTTCCTTCAACTGCTGTCCTCTATTCTCTTGCCTTCTCTCTGTCCTCTGACCCCTTTCCTTCTTCCTCTTTGTCCCCTTTACCTCTCTCTTGCTCTGTTTCTCCTCTCTCTCTCTCCCCGTCCCCCTCACTCTCTCTCTCTCTCTCCCCGTCTCTCTCTCTCTCTCTCTCTCATAGGTGTAACCCAGGATGACTCTATGGATTTATGAGTCCTGCTCTCTTTAAACACCTGGGTGCAGTTTTAAACACCCCTGGTTTGCTGGCGCTAAAACACACACACACACACACACACACACACACACACACACACACACACACACACACACACACACACACACACACACACACACACACACACACACACACACACACACACACACACACACACACACACACACAATGCAATTGACACACACACAAACGCAGGTACACACATGCATGCACAAGGATGCATACAACCTAGCATACATAAACACACACACACACACACACACTGACATATCATTCAATCTCTATATCTCACACATGAACTCTTAGAAGTCATTTTCAAATAATTTACATATTTAAAACAAGAGGAGACCAATGTATGGATTTATAAAAAATAGTTTGTAGTACCTCAAACATGAACATTTACAACCAATCTTCTTCTGTATTGGAAAACACCCTCGATAACACGAATAAAAGCACGACATGGGAGGAATGACAAGTACGTATCAATCAATGATACATTCTTTGCATGTCTCCTCAGTCTAAATATGTTGTCTAATACCTTCAAATACCTTTGGTCATTCAGGATATGTAGAAAGAGAGATCTGGCATATTCTTGAAACACCACAAAATGGCACTATAAAAAACCCCACTAACTGTTTATACACAACCATAAGAGGGTTGAACATTATCCATAGATATATTGAAATGTATATCTTTACATATCTCCTAACCAAACTCACCCATCAAAAATGTCAATTTCTAAGATATTAATAGGGAACTTTAAAAGTAAACATTTAAATCACATTGATCTGAGAGATTAAAGTAATGACATAGTGTAAGGCACAGTGGTTGACCATGATGACAGGTCCTGCTGCAGTCTAGTGTGTTTGTACATCTGTCTTTCTTAGGCAAGGACAGCCTAACCTAACTCAAACGTCTTGGTGATCTCCAGGATGGGCAGAGGAGAGGAGGAGAGAGGAGGAACAGAAGACAGGTAGAGGAGAGGAGGAGGAGGAGAGGAGGAACAGATGATGGGTAGAGGAGAGGAGGAGAGAGGAGGAACAGATGATGGGTAGAGGAGAGGAGGAGAGAGGAGGAACAGAAGATGGGTAGAGGAGAGGAGGAGAGAGGAGGAACAGAAGATGGGTAGAGGAGAGGAGGAGAGAGGAGGAACAGATGATGGGTAGAGGAGAGGAGGAGAGAGGAGGAACAGAAGATGGGTAGAGGACAGGAGGAGAGGGAGGAACAGAAGATGGGTAAAGGAGAGGAGGAGAGAGGAGGAACAGAAGACGGGTAGAGGAGAGGAGGAGAGGAGAGGAGGAACAGAAGATGGGTAGAGGAGAGGAGGAGAGAGGAGGAACAGAAGACGGGTAGAGGAGAGGAGGAGAGAGGAGGAACAGAAGATGGGTAGAGGAGAGGAGGAGAGAGGAGGAACAGAAGATGGGTAGAGGAGAGGAGGAGGAGAGGAGGAACAGAAGATGGGTAGAGGAGAGGAGGAGAGAGGAGGAACAGAAGATGGGTAGAGGAGAGGAGGAGAGAGGAGGAACAGATGATGGGTAGAGGAGAGGAGGAGAGAGGAGGAACAGAAGACGGGTAGAGGACAGGAGGAGAGAGGAGGAACAGAAGATGGGTAAAGGAGAGGAGGAGAGAGGAGGAACAGAAGATGGGTAGAGGAGAGGAGGAGAGAGGAGGAACAGAAGATGGGTAGAGGAGAGGAGGAGAGAGGAGGAACAGAAGATGGGTAGAGGAGAGGAGGAGAGGAGGAACAGAAGACGGGTAGAGGAGAGGAGGAGAGGAGAGGAGGAACAGAAGACGGGTAGAGGAGAGGAGGAGAGAGGAGGAACAGAAGACGGGTAGAGGAGAGGAGGAGAGAGGAGGAACAGATGATGGGTAGAGGAGAGGAGGAGAGAGGAGGAACAGAAGATGGGTAGAGGAGAGGAGGAGAGAGGAGGAACAGAAGACGGGTAGAGGAAAGGAGGAGAGAGGAGGAGCAGAAGACAGGTAGAGGAGAGGAGGAGAGAGGAGGAACAGAAGATGGGTAGAGGAGAGGAGGAGAGAGGAGGAGGAACAGATGATGGGTAGAGGAGAGGAGGAGAGAGGAGGAACAGAAGACGGGTAGAGGAGAGGAGGAACAGATGATGGGTAGAGGAGAGGAGGGGAGAGGAGGAACAGATGATGGGTAGAGGAGAGGAGGAGAGA
>NW_027005763.1:7426-57426 GCF_036934945.1 Oncorhynchus masou masou | reverse complement strand
AGTCTTAGTTTGACTCTGAATATCCCCAAGCTATTTAGTCTTCGTTTAACTCTGAGTATCTCCATGTTTAGTCTTATTATCTCCCATGTTACTTAGTCTTAGTTTGACTTAGTTTGAAAATACCACCAGGAACATGGTCTCACTCTGCAGTTACTCTTGAACACAACTGGACCTACACTGGATGACATACCTCCAACATCTCAAACTACTGAATGCCTTTTTTTCTGTGTCGAAAGACTCTGTTTGTTTTATTGACAATGGTGCTGGCTCCACCAAGTCCTGGGCTGGTAGATACCATGTAATATCTACCGACTCCCTATGATTTTAAAAACAGAGCAGGTTTTGGCCTCTTACATGTTAATGTCAGAAGTCTATTTCCAAAAATAGACGTGATTAGAATATGGGCCAAAACAACAAATATAGACATAATGGTTTTATCAGAAACTTGGTTAAAGAAATTTGTGTCAAATAACTTCTATTGATGGGCACACGGTTTTTAGAAGGGATCGGGTGAACAAGGGAGGAGGGTTTACAATTTATGTGAGTTTAACATTTCTGAAATTCTCTCGATTATCAAAACCAAACATTTTGAATTGCTTGAGGTTAAAGTGAACGTATATAAGAACTCCCACATTACTGTAGTCAGCTGCTACAGACCGCCCTCGGCTGCTACAGACCGCCCTCGGCTGCTACAGACCGCCCTCGGCTGTTACAGACCGCCCTCGGATGCTACAGACCGCCCTCGGCTGCTACAGACCGCCCTCGGCTGCTACAGACCGCCCTCGGCTGCTACAGACCGCCTTCGGCTGCTACAGACCGCCCTCGGCTGCTACAGACCGCCCTCGGATGCTACAGACCGCCCTCGGCTGCTACAGACCGCCCTCGGCTGCTACAGACCGCCCTCGGCTGCTACAGACCGCCCTCGGCTGCTACAGACCGCCCTCGGCTGCTACAGACCGCCTCGGCTGCTACAGACCGCCTTCGGCTGCTACAGACCGCCTCGGCTGCTACAGACCGCCCTCGGCTGCTACAGACCGCCCTCGGCATCGAGAGACGCACTTAACTCTCTTTCTGATGTCCCGCACAAGTTAAATGACTCTGAATTCATTATTTTAGGAGATTTGAACTGGTACATACTTACATCTGTATCGGGACTCTTTTAAAGAACTGTGTGACTCTCTGAATCTCGCTCAATTAATTAATGTGCCTACAAGACCGAATCCCAGAGCACCTAACAAATCAACGCTATTGGACATTATTCTAATGAATACCCCTCAAATACACAGCGACTGGGATATTCTGTAATGATGTCAGTGATCACTGTGCAATTGCTTGTGTTAGAAATACAAAAATGACCAAAGCCGTTAGATTTATTAAAAAATACATTTAAAAATACATTTTGAACAGTTTGATGAGCAAGTGTTCCTACATGATCTGTCCCATAATATTGACAGGGTAAGTCTGATTCCCCATGTTGACACTGCCCGGGACTATTTTTGTATGAAATGTGTGATAAGCATGCCCCTGTGGAGAAACTTAGAATCAGTGGAAGGGACAATCCCCGGTTTTCAGATAACTTGGCAGAATGAATTAGAAAAAGAAATGTCTCTAGACATACAAATACTGACTGGGCCTCATTCAGAGAGCTAAGAAACAAATGCACAGGATTGATCAGGAAGTCCAAATCAGATGTCTATCTAAATGCAGTCACAGAGAACCTAAACAACCCTACCAAGTTCTGGAAGCCAATCAAATCAGTGTCAGGTTCTAATGTCTCCTCTGACCTTCCTGACCATTAATGATGGATACTAGTGAAGTGAAGGATAAAGCCCATATTGTAGGGGTTTTAACAAGCACTTCATATATGCTGGTTCAGTGTTTGATAATGGTGGGGCCCAGGCCTCTAATGTCAGCTCTGTTACAGTCAACTATGATATAGGCCCTCATGTGAACCATTTTAACTTTGAGCCTGTTTCTTATTCTGAGGTCTATAAAGAACAAAAAGGCAATAGACACTAAAAAGTCTGCAGGTCCAGACAACCTGGGCCCCTACCTCTTAAAGATAGCAGCTGGTATTATCACTGAACCCGTGGCTCACATTTTCAACTTGAGTCTCTTGACAAATTCCATACCCAGCATTTGGGAATCAGCTTATGTCCTCCAACTGCTAAAGGGTGGAGATCCCTCAGAGGCTAATAACTATCATCCTGTCTCCAAACTCCTCTCCTGGCCAAAGTCTATGAATCCCTAGTGAACTCACAGTTAAAACACGTCTTCATTGATAAGAACATACTGAGCGGGGTTCAGTCTGGCTTTAAATCGGGGCACAGCACCACAACTGCAGCTATGGCAGTGGCAAACAATACATCATAACTGGACTTGATAAAAAGCAACATGGTGCTACTCTGTTTGTGGATTTATCAAAGGCCCTTTGATTCAGTTGACCAGGAATTGTTGCTAGCTAGACTCTGAAACATTGGTCTCAGTGAAGGGGCAGTAAATTGGTTTAGGAACTATCTTTCTGACAGAACATCATGACCTTTACCAGAGCTAGAACTCTAATCTACAATCCATGCATCATCTAGATATGTTAGTGCCACTGAATGAATTTAAAGCATTGATGGAAGACTCTGTTACGGAGGAGTGTAAATGCTTTTTATAGGCAGGATCATGTTGTGTTGTATTGTTGTATGTTTTCATTCTGTAACGTATTGATTGTTGCTGCCTTCTTGGCCAGGTCTCCCTTGAAAAAGAGACTCTGGGTCTCAATGGGCTTTTCCTGGTTAAATAACGGTTAAATACAACAAAATCTCCATGTTATTTAATGAAACCAGATAGAAAGACAATACAAAGAGTCAGGTGAATGTAACAGCAGGTTGAAATACAATGGGATAAACTAATAGAATGAGTTGAAGGTGGATTGCATGGTTTAAGGGTGTGGAGGAATGTCTTGTTATCAAGGTCCTTGAACTTGACTGCTAAAGAATCACCCATTTACAGGACAGTGTGTGTTTTTGGTCTTACTATCCTTGTGGGGACCTGATGATAAAACAAGGAAAACCTGGACCAGTGGAACATTTCACCAGTCCCCACAAGGAAAACCTGGACCAGTGGGAACATTTCACCAGTCCCCACAAGGAAAACCTGGACCAGTGGAACATTTCACCAGTCCCCACAAGGAAAACCTGGACCAGTGGGAACATTTCACCAGTCCCCACAAGGAAAACCTGGACCAGTGGAACATTTCACCAGTCTCCACAAGGAAAACCTGGACCAGTGGGAACATTTCACCAGTCTCCACAAGGAAAACCTGGACCAGTGGGAACATTTCACCAGTCTCCACAAGGAAAACCTGGACCAGTGGGAACATTTCACCAGTCCCCACAAGGAAAACCTGGACCAGTGGGAACATTTCACCAGTCTCCACAAGGAAAACCTGGACCAGTGGGAACATTTCACCAGTCCCCACAAGGAAAACCTGGACCAGTGGGAACATTTCACCAGTCTCCACAAGGAAAACCTGGACCAGTGGGAACATTTCACCAGTCCCCACAAGGAAAACCTGGACCAGTGGGAACATTTCACCAGTCCCCACAAGGAAAACCTGGACCAGTGGGAACATTTCACCAGTCCCCACAAGGAAAACCTGGACCAGTGGGAACATTTCACCAGTCCCCACAAGGAAAACCTGGACCAGTGGGAACATTTCACCAGTCCCCACAAGGAAAACCTGGACCAGCGGAACATTTCACCAGTCCCCACAAGGAAAACCTGGACCAGTGGGAACATTTCACCAGTCCCCACAAGGAAAACCTGGAACAGTGGAACATTTCACCAGTCCCCACAAGGAAAACCTGGACCAGTGGAACATTTCACCAGTCCCCACAAGGAAAACCTGGACCAGTGGAACATTTCACCAGTCCCCACAAGGAAAACCTGGACCAGTGGAACATTTCACCAGTCCCCACAAGGAAAACCTGGACCAGCGGAACATTTCACCAGTCCCCACAAGGAAAACCTGGACCAGTGGAACATTTCACCAGTCCCCACAAGGAAAACCTGGACCAGTGGGAACATTTCACCAGTCCCCACAAGGAAAACCTGGACCAGTGGAACATTTCACCAGTCCCCACAAGGAAAACCTGGACCAGTGGGAACATTTCACCAGTCCCCACAAGGAAAACCTGGACCAGTGGAACATTTCACCAGTCTCCACAAGGAAAACCTGGACCAGTGGGAACATTTCACCAGTCTCCACAAGGAAAACCTGGACCAGTGGGAACATTTCACCAGTCTCCACAAGGAAAACCTGGACCAGTGGGAACATTTCACCAGTCCCCACAAGGAAAACCTGGACCAGTGGGAACATTTCACCAGTCTCCACAAGGAAAACCTGGACCAGTGGGAACATTTCACCAGTCCCCACAAGGAAAACCTGGACCAGTGGGAACATTTCACCAGTCTCCACAAGGAAAACCTGGACCAGTGGGAACATTTCACCAGTCCCCACAAGGAAAACCTGGACCAGTGGGAACATTTCACCAGTCCCCACAAGGAAAACCTGGACCAGTGGGAACATTTCACCAGTCCCCACAAGGAAAACCTGGACCAGTGGGAACATTTCACCAGTCCCCACAAGGAAAACCTGGACCAGTGGGAACATTTCACCAGTCCCCACAAGGAAAACCTGGACCAGCGGAACATTTCACCAGTCCCCACAAGGAAAACCTGGACCAGTGGGAACATTTCACCAGTCCCCACAAGGAAAACCTGGAACAGTGGAACATTTCACCAGTCCCCACAAGGAAAACCTGGACCAGTGGAACATTTCACCAGTCCCCACAAGGAAAACCTGGACCAGTGGAACATTTCACCAGTCCCCACAAGGAAAACCTGGACCAGTGGAACATTTCACCAGTCCCCACAAGGAAAACCTGGACCAGCGGAACATTTCACCAGTCCCCACAAGGAAAACCTGGACCAGTGGAACATTTCACCAGTCCCCACAAGGAAAACCTGGACCAGTGGAACATTTCACCAGTCCCCACAAGGAAAACCTGGACCAGTAGAACATTTCACCAGTCCCCACAAGGAAAACCTGGACCAGTAGAACATTTCACCAGTCCCCACAAGGAAAACCTGGACCAGTGGGAACATTTCACCAGTCCCCACAAGGAAAACCTGGACCAGTGGAACATTTCACCAGTCCCCACAAGGAAAACCTGGACCAGTGTGAACATTTCACCAGTCCCCACAAGGAAAACCTGGACCAGTGGAACATTTCACCAGTCCCCACAAGGAAAACCTGGACCAGTGGGAACATTTCACCAGTCCCCACAAGGAAAACCTGGACCAGTGGGAACATTTCACCAGTCCCCACAAGGAAAACCTGGACCAGTGGGAACATTTTACCAGTCCCCACAAGGAAAACCTGGACCAGTGGGACATTTCACCAGTCCCCACAAGGAAAACCTGGACCAGTGGGAACATTTCACCAGTCCCCACAAGGAAAACCTGGACCAGTGGGAACATTTCACCAGTCCCCACAAGGAAAACCTGGACCAGTGGGAACATTTCACCAGTCCCCACAAGGAAAACCTGGACCAGTGGGACATTTCACCAGTCCCCACAAGGAAAACCTGGACCAGTGGGAACATTTCACCAGTCCCCACAAGGAAAACCTGGACCAGTGGGAACATTTCACCAGTCCCCACAAGGAAAACCTGGACCAGTGGGAACATTTCACCAGTCCCCACAAGGAAAACCTGGACCAGCGGAACATTTCACCAGTCCCCACAAGGAAAACCTGGACCAGTGGAACATTTCACCAGTCCCCACAAGGAAAACCTGGACCAGTGGAACATTTCACCAGTCCCCACAAGGAAAACCTGGACCAGTAGAACATTTCACCAGTCCCCACAAGGAAAACCTGGACCAGTAGAACATTTCACCAGTCCCCACAAGGAAAACCTGGACCAGTGGGAACATTTCACCAGTCCCCACAAGGAAAACCTGGACCAGTGGAACATTTCACCAGTCCCCACAAGGAAAACCTGGACCAGTGGGAACATTTCACCAGTCCCCACAAGGAAAACCTGGACCAGTGGAACATTTCACCAGTCCCCACAAGGAAAACCTGGACCAGTGGGAACATTTCACCAGTCCCCACAAGGAAAACCTGGACCAGTGGGAACATTTCACCAGTCCCCACAAGGAAAACCTGGACCAGTGGGAACATTTCACCAGTCCCCACAAGGAAAACCTGGACCAGTGGGAACATTTCACCAGTCCCCACAAGGAAAACCTGGACCAGTGGGAACATTTTACCAGTCCCCACAAGGAAAACCTGGACCAGTGGGACATTTCACCAGTCCCCACAAGGAAAACCTGGACCAGTGGGAACATTTCACCAGTCCCCACAAGGAAAACCTGGACCAGTGGGAACATTTCACCAGTCCCCACAAGGAAAACCTGGACCAGTGGGAACATTTCACCAGTCCCCACAAGGAAAACCTGGACCAGCGGAACATTTCACCAGTCCCCACAAGGAAAACCTGGACCAGTGGGAACATTTCACCAGTCCCCACAAGGAAAACCTGGAACAGTGGAACATTTCACCAGTCCCCACAAGGAAAACCTGGACCAGTGGAACATTTCACCAGTCCCCACAAGGAAAACCTGGACCAGTGGAACATTTCACCAGTCCCCACAAGGAAAACCTGGACCAGTGGAACATTTCACCAGTCCCCACAAGGAAAACCTGGACCAGCGGAACATTTCACCAGTCCCCACAAGGAAAACCTGGACCAGTGGAACATTTCACCAGTCCCCACAAGGAAAACCTGGACCAGTGGAACATTTCACCAGTCCCCACAAGGAAAACCTGGACCAGTGGAACATTTCACCAGTCCCCACAAGGAAAACCTGGACCAGTAGAACATTTCACCAGTCCCCACAAGGAAAACCTGGACCAGTGGGAACATTTCACCAGTCCCCACAAGGAAAACCTGGACCAGTGGAACATTTCACCAGTCCCCACAAGGAAAACCTGGACCAGTGTGAACATTTCACCAGTCCCCACAAGGAAAACCTGGACCAGTGGAACATTTCACCAGTCCCCACAAGGAAAACCTGGACCAGTGGGAACATTTCACCAGTCCCCACAAGGAAAACCTGGACCAGTGGGAACATTTTACCAGTCCCCACAAGGAAAACCTGGACCAGTGGGACATTTCACCAGTCCCCACAAGGAAAACCTGGACCAGTGGGAACATTTCACCAGTCCCCACAAGGAAAACCTGGACCAGGAACATTTCACCAGTCTCCACAAGGAAAACCTGGACCAGTGGGAACATTTCACCAGTCCCCACAAGGAAAACCTGGACCAGTGGGAACATTTCACCAGTCCCCACAAGGAAAACCTGGACCAGTGGGAACATTTCACCAGTCCCCACAAGGAAAACCTGGACCAGTGGGAACATTTCACCAGTCCCCACAAGGAAAACCTGGACCAGCGGAACATTTCACCAGTCCCCACAAGGAAAACCTGGACCAGTGGGAACATTTCACCAGTCCCCACAAGGAAAACCTGGAACAGTGGAACATTTCACCAGTCCCCACAAGGAAAACCTGGACCAGTGGAACATTTCACCAGTCCCCACAAGGAAAACCTGGACCAGTGGAACATTTCACCAGTCCCCACAAGGAAAACCTGGACCAGTGGAACATTTCACCAGTCCCCACAAGGAAAACCTGGACCAGCGGAACATTTCACCAGTCCCCACAAGGAAAACCTGGACCAGTGGAACATTTCACCAGTCCCCACAAGGAAAACCTGGACCAGTGGAACATTTCACCAGTCCCCACAAGGAAAACCTGGACCAGTAGAACATTTCACCAGTCCCCACAAGGAAAACCTGGACCAGTAGAACATTTCACCAGTCCCCACAAGGAAAACCTGGACCAGTGGGAACATTTCACCAGTCCCCACAAGGAAAACCTGGACCAGTGGAACATTTCACCAGTCCCCACAAGGAAAACCTGGACCAGTGTGAACATTTCACCAGTCCCCACAAGGAAAACCTGGACCAGTGGAACATTTCACCAGTCCCCACAAGGAAAACCTGGACCAGTGGGAACATTTCACCAGTCCCCACAAGGAAAACCTGGACCAGTGGGAACATTTTACCAGTCCCCACAAGGAAAACCTGGACCAGTGGGACATTTCACCAGTCCCCACAAGGAAAACCTGGACCAGTGGGAACATTTCACCAGTCCCCACAAGGAAAACCTGGACCAGTGGGAACATTTCACCAGTCCCCACAAGGAAAACCTGGACCAGTGGGAACATTTCACCAGTCCCCACAAGGAAAACCTGGACCAGTGGGACATTTCACCAGTCCCCACAAGGAAAAGGGCTGTTTTAAGCTTAGGGGTTAGATTTAGGGTTACAATTATGGTTAGGGTCAGAATTAGGGGTTAGGTTTAGGAGTTAGGTGTTAAGGTTAGGTGAAGGGGTCGTCACTTCCTGTTGAACATTACCTGTTGAAGCAGGAACGAGGGAGAGCTCTGTTTGATGTTTTGAAAATATTATTGTTTTGAAAGTGTATTTGAAAGTTTCTTAGTAGCTAGTTAACTTTTTCTGGGACTGCTACTCTCTGTCCAGTGATCCTGCACACCAAGGCCGGGTCTGAGGAGCTATTTGGCGTAGCAGCTAACCTAGCTGCTAGCTAGCTGCCTATCAAGCTAGCGGGAATTCTTGAGGGCTTGAAAGCAGCCCGCTATGCAGTTAGCCATTGTGGTTGGGACTGAGGATTGTCCCAGGTTTGTGGCTGTCTAGATCCCTTTTCCAGTCCTGTGGGAGCTGATTTCCTGTTTTCCAACAACAGATTTTCCAGTCCTGTGGGCCTGGAAAAGCTGTTTGTTGTGTTCAATCTTCCCTGTGACCTGTCCTGTCTGGAACTGTGACGAGTATGTTGCTAGCTACCATGACAAAGACCGAAGCCGGCTGGAGTACCGTTAAACAAACAAAAATACTTCTACAAGCAGTTGTTACAAACAATAAGAAAATAGCTTCAAGTGTTTTGTCCAAATACTGGTCAATTCAATTAATAAAATAATGACCTGACCAGAGAGGTCCAGGACCTGAAAACAGTTTGTAGTTCTCCCAGGGTCTCAGCTCGATGAGTTTAAACAGGAAAATGGCAGATGACAGCCATCTGTAAGTCACTGAGAGAGGACATCAGTTCTGTGTGTGAATCCATGATAACAATGACGGATAAATCAGACTACCTCAAGGGACAATCAAGGCGGAACAACATGGTTGTGGACAGAATTGCAGAATATCCACATGAGACCTGGACGGTGTCTGAGGACAACGTGAGGAAAATGAACTCTGCGAAATTGAAGATGGACCACAGGAAGATTGAGGTGGAGCGCTGCCACAGGACTGGACAATCCACCACCGGCCCAGGTGACAGGCCCAGGCCAATAGTGGTCAAGTTCCTGATGTTCAAGGACAAGGAAGCTGTCCTGGAAAGAGCCAAGAACGAGAGAGGAACATATATTTTCCTCAACGAGGACTATCCTGAAGCTGTGCGTCAGAAGGGGAAAGAACTGATCCCAGCCATGAAAGCTGCCAGAGCGTGTAGAGACATGTCTTATATCCACTATGACATGCTCACTATCCACCCTCCCTATGACAGGCTCATTATCCACCCTCCCTATGACATGCTCATTATCCACCCTCCCTATGACATGCTCATGATCCACCCTCCCTATGACATGCTCATTATCCACCCTCCCTATGACATGCTCATTATCCACCCTCCCTATGACATGCTCATTATCCACCCTCCCTATGACAGGCTCATTATCCACCCTCCCTATGACATGCTCATTATCCACCCTCCCTATGACAGGCTCATTATCCACCCCCCTGTGACATGCTCACTATCCACCCTCCCTATGACATGCTCATTATCCACCCTCCCTATGACAGGCTCATTATCCACCCTCCCTATGACATGCTCATTATCCACCCTCCCAATGACAGGCTCATTATCCACCCTCCCTGTGACATGCTCACTATCCACCCTCCCTATGACATGCTCATTATCCACCCTCCCTATGACAGGCTCATTATCCACCCTCCCTATGACATGCTCATTATCCACCCTCCCTATGACAGGCTCATTATCCACCCTCCCTATGACATGCTCATTATCCACCCTCCCTATGACATGCTCATGATCCACCCTCCCTATGACATGCTCATTATCCACCCTCCCTATGACATGCTCATTATCCACCCTCCCTATGACATGCTCATTATCCACCCTCCCTATGACAGGCTCATTATCCACCCTCCCTATGACATGCTCATTATCCACCCTCCCTATGACAGGCTCATTATCCACCCTCCCTGTGACATGCTCACTATCCACCCTCCCTATGTCATGCTCATTATCCACCCTCCCTATGACAGGCTCATTATCCACCCTCCCTATGACATGCTCATTATCCACCCTCCCTATGACAGGCTCATTATCTACCCTCCCTGTGACATGCTCACTATCCACCCTCCCTATGACATGCTCACTATCCACCCTCCCTAAGACAGGCTCATTATCCACCCTCCCTATGACAGGCTCATTATCCACCCTCCCTATAACATGCTCACTATCCACCCTCCCTATGACATGCTCATTATCCACCCTCTGTATGACAGGCTCATTATCCACCCTCCCTATGACAGGCTCATTATCCACCCTCCCTATGACATGCTCACTATCCACCCTCCCTATGACACACTCATTATCCACCCTCCATATGACAGGCTCACTATCCACCTCCCTATAACATGCTCACTATCCACCCTCCCTATGACAGGCTCATTATCAACCCTCCCTATGACAGGCTCATTATCCACCCTCCCTATGACATGCTCACTATCCACCCACCCTATGACACACTCATTATCCACCCTCCCTGTGACATGCTCACTATCCACCCTCCCTATGACAGGCTCATTATCCACCCTCCCTATGACAGGCTCACTATCCACCCTCCCTATGACATGCTCACTATCCACCCTCCCTATGACACACTCATTATCCACCCTCCCTATAACATGCTCACTATCCACCCTCCCTATGACAGGCTCATTATCCACCCTCCCAATGACATGCTCATTATCCACCCTCCCTATGACAGGCTCATTATCCACCCTCCCTATGACACACTCATTATCCACCCTCCCTATAACATGCTCACTATCCACCCTCCCTATGACAGGCTCATTATCCACCCTCCCAATGACATGCTCATTATCCACCCTCCCTATGACAGGCTCATTATCCACCCTCCCTATGACATGCTCACTATCCACCCTCCCTATGACAGGCTCATTATCCACCCTCCCTATGACAGGCTCATTATCCACCCTCCCTATGACAGGCTCATTATCCTCCCTCCCTATGACATGCTCACTATCCACCCTCCCTATGACAGGCTCATTATCCACCCTCCCTATGACATGCTCACTATCCACCCTCCCTATGACAGGCTCATTATCCACCCTCCCTATGACATGCTCACTATCCACCCTCCCTATGACAGGCTCATTATCCACCCTCCCTATGACAGGCGCATTTTCCACCCTCCCTATGACAGGCTCATTACCCACCCTCCCTATGACAGGATCATTATCCACCCTCCCTATGACAGGCTCATTATCCTCCCTCCCTATGACATGCTCACTATCCACCCTCCCTATGACAGGCTCATTATCCACCCTCCCTACGACAGGCTCATTATCCACCCTCTCTGCAACAGGCTCAATATCCACCCTCCCTTTGACAGGTTCATTATCCACCCTCCCTATGACAGGCTCATTATCCACCCTCCCGTTGACAGGCTCATTATCCACCCTCCCTTTGACATTCTCACTCTCCACCCTCCCTATGACAGACTCATTATCCACCCTCCCTATGACAGGCTCATTATCCACCCTCCCTACGACATACTCATCATCCACCCTCCCTATGACAGGCTCATTATCCACCCTCCCTACAACAGGCTCATTATCCACCCTCCCTATGACAGGCTCATTATCCACCCTCCCTATGACAGGCTCATTATCCACCCTCCCTACCAGGCTCATTATCCACCCTCCCTATGACAGGCTCATTATCCACCCTCCCTATGACAGGCTCATTATCCACCCTCCCTATGACAGGCTCATTATCCACCCTCCCTATGACAGGCTCATTATCCACCCTCCCTATGACAGGCTCATTATCCAGGCTCATTATCCGCCCTCCCTATGACAGGCTCATTATCCACCCTCCCTATGACAGGCTCATTATCCACCCTCCCTACGACATACTCATCATCCACCCTCCCTATGACAGGCTCATTATCCACCCTCCCTACAACAGGCTCATTATCCACCCTCCCTATGACAGGCTCATTATCCACCCTCCCTATGACAGGCTCATTATCCACCCTCCCTATGACAGGCTCATTATCCACCCTCCCTACAACAGGCTCATTATCCACCCTCCCTATGACAGGCTCATTATCCACCCTCCCTACAACAGGCTCATTATCCACCCTCCCTATGACAGGCTCATTATCCACCCTCCCTACAACAGGCTCATTATCCACCCTCCCTATGACAGGCTCATTATCCACCCTCCCTATGACAGTCTCATTATCCACCCTCCCTATGACAGGCTCATTATCCACCCTCCCTATGACAGGCTCATTATCCACCCTCCCTACAACAGGCTCATTATCCACCCTCCCTATTACAGGCTCATTATCCACCCTCCCTATGACAGGCTCATTATCCACCCTCCCTACAACAGGCTCATTATCCACCCTCTCTATGACAGGCTCATTATCCACCCTCCCTATGACAGGCTCATTATCCACCCTCCCTACAACAGGCTCATTATCCACCCTCCCTATGACAGGCTCATTATCCACCCTCCCTACAACAGGCTCATTATCCACCCTCCCTATGACAGGCTCATTATCCACCCTCCCTTTGACATTCTCACTCTCCACCCTCCCTATGACAGACTCATTATCCACCCTCCCTATGACAGGCTCATTATCCACCCTCCCTACGACATACTCATCATCCACCCTCCCTATGACAGGCTCATTATCCACACTCCCTATTACAGGCTCATTATCCACCCTCCCTATGTCAGGCTCATTATCCACCCTCCCTACGACAGGCTCATTATCCACCATCCCTATGACAGGCTCATTATCCACCCTCCCTTTGACATTCTCACTATCCACCCTCCCTATGACAGGCTCATTATCCACCCTCCCTACGACAGGCTCATTATCCACCCTCCCTATGACAGGCTCACTCTCCACCCTCCCTATGACAGGCTCATTATCCACCCTCCCTATGACAGGCTCATTATCCACCCTCTCTACAACAGGCTCATTAACCACCCTCCCTTTGACAGGCTCATCATCCACCCTCCCTATGACAGGCTCATTATCCACACTCCCTATTACAGGCTCATTATCCACCCTCCCTATGTCAGGCTCATTATCCACCCTCCCTATGACAGGCTCATTATCCACCATCCCTATGACAGGCTCATTATCCACCCTCCCTATGACAGGCTCATTATCCACCCTCCCTATGACAGGCTCATTATCCACCATCCCTATGACAGGCTCATTATCCACCATCCCTATGACACACTCATTATCCACCATCCCTATGACAGGCTATAACAGCAGACCTACAAGCAGCCTTTACTGGTTCTAACAGCAGACCTACAAGCCTACTGCCAGCTCTTAGCAAACTGTTGAAAAAATTGTGTTTGGCCAAATACAATGCTACTTCACTGTAAACAAATGAACAACAGACTTTCAGCATGCTTATAGAGAAGGACACTCAACATGTACTGCACTGACACAAATGACTGATGATTGGTTTAAATAAATTGATAATACGAAGATTATGGGAGCTGTACTGTTAGATTTCAGTGCAGCCTTCGATATTATTGACCATAACATGTTGTTGAGAAAACGTATGTGTTATGGCTTTACAACCTCTTCCTTATTGTGGATTCAAAGCTATCTATCTAATATAACTCAAAGGGTTTTCTTTAATGGAGGCTTCTCTAATGTCAAACATGTAAAGTGTGGTGTACCGCAGGGCAGCTCTCTAGGCCCTCTACTCTTTTCTATTTTTAGCAATGACCTGCCACTGGCATTTAAAAAAGCATGTGTGTCTATGTATTCTGATAATTCAACCATATACGCATCAGCAACCACAGCTAATTAAGTCACTGAATCCCTTAACAAAGAGTTGCAGTCTGTTTTGGAATGGGTGGCCAGTAATAAATTGGTCCTGAACATCTCTAAAAATTAAGAGTGTTGTATTTGGTACAAATCCTTCCCTAAGTTCTAGATCTCAGCTGAATCTGGTAATGAAGTGTGTGGATGTTGAACAAGTTGAGGAGACTAAATTACTTGCCGTTACCTTAGATTGTAAACGGTCATGGTCAAAACATATAGATTTAATAGTTGTTAAGATGGGGAGAGGTCTGTCTTTACTAAATAGATGCTCTGCTTTTTGACACCACACTCCACAAAGCAAGTCCTGCAGGTTCTAATTGTGTCTTATCTTGATTATTGTCCAGTCGTGTGGTCGAGTTCTGCAAGGAAAGACCTAGTTAAGCTGCAGCTGGCGCCCAGAACAGTGGCACGTCTTGCTCTTCATTGTAATCAGAGGGCTGATATAAATACTATGCTGCCAGTCTCTCTTGGCTAAGAGTTGAGGAGAGACTGACTACATCACTTCTTCTTTTTGTAAGAATCATTAATGTGTTGAAAATCCCAAATTGTTTGCATAGTCAACTTACACACAGCTCTAACACACACATTTACCCCACCAGACATGTCACCAGGGGTCTTTTCACAGTCCCCAAATCTAAAACAAATTCAAGAAAGCGTACAGTATTATATAGAGACATTATTGCATTGAACTCCTTTCCATCTCATATTGCAGAGATGAACAGCAAACCTGGTTTCACAAACCAGATAAAGCAACACCTCACATCTCCTCTCCCCTATTTGACCTAGATAGTTTGTGTGTGTTAATATGAAGGCTATGTTTGCCTTTTTAAATTCATGTTGTTCTGTCCTTGAGCTGTTCTGGTCTATTAATGTTCTGTATTATGTCATGTTTCATGTGGACACCAGGAAGAGGAGCTGCTGCTTTCGCAGCTAATGGGGATCCTAATATAATACCACATACCAACGAGGAGAGGTTAGGTAAAATAGGATATTGAATGGGAATCAATGTTTGGTCCCCACAACGACAGTAAAATAAACGTGTGAGTGTGTGTTCTCGCGCGCATGGGTGTTTCAACTTACCCTGGGTCCTGTTTTCTCCATATAGCCCTCCTTCAGAAAGTTGCGGGTCAATTTGGGCATCAGCTGAAAAATATGATTAAATACAGAGTGATATTGTGTGTGTACTTGTATGCGTCCGTGTATGTGTGTGTGTGTGTACTCACCTCCGCATCATTAGCCCCTGGGAAGGCCACCTTTAGATAGTGGAGCTGGATGGCCCTTATAGAGTTGAACCAGTCTACTATATCCTGATGGGGGGGGGGGAGAGAGAGAGAGAGAGAGAGAGAGGAGTGAGCTACCTTGCTGAATTGATCCATGCACATCCATATACAGTGACAGACACCCCCACACAGCTACCTTGCCGTTGTCGTGGTAGAGGAAGATGTTTCTGGTGTTGTAGTCTTTCAGGTAGGTGATCTGTAGTCCGTTGGGGTTACCTATCTTCTCTGGCTGGAAGGCTGCGTTGATAGAGTCCACCTTGATCACCGCTTTAGGCTCCTTGGCCTAGAGAGAGGGGAGGGACAGAGAGAGTTAGGGGTGGTGGAGGGGAGGGAGAGAGAGAGTTAGGGGGTGAGGGGATGGAGAGAGAGTTAGAGGTTGTGGAGGGGAGGGACAGAGAGAGTTAGAGGTGGTGGAGGGGAGGGACAGAGAGAGTTAGGGGTGGTGGAGGGGATGGAGAGAGAGAGTTAGAGGTTGTGGAGGGGAGGGACAGAGAGAGTTAGGGGTGGTGAGAGGGGGATGGAAAGAGGAGGACAGAGGGGTGGTGTAGGGACATTGGAGGGTAAGGTGGCAGGTAAGGTGTGGGATGGGAGGCTGAAGGGGGAGTGGAGGTAAGGGGGGAGAGGGGTAGGGTGCATCCGGTGGAGGAGCTGCACATCTTTGTTGACACAAGCACTGCCTTAGCATATTATGAATAATACTTTGCCAACAGTAGTTACTGTATATGCCAAGGACTCATGGGGGGGTTGAATTAGCACTTTAGAAGGGGAACAAATGGGCTCCAACATCTTAAGTGGAACGAACACAAGAGTAATTTAGACAAGTTGGCTTAATCCCCTTTCAAATCCCCAGGAGGCAGACCTGGACATCTGATAGACTTCAGAACTCTCCAAGTTCAACCCAATTGGTAGGTTTCCATGACAACTACAACTAAACACTTCCTCTGCTGACTGTGTAAGTAGGCATTGCCTTCCCCCAGGCAATCGCCTCGACTCACAGTAGCACCCAGACTGCATCACAAACACTCACTCACACAGTCACACTCAATCCCCTTTCACTGTTGTAAAATGCAAAGTGAAATACTTTCTGGAAGCCAGAAGAGTTAGGTATTAGACACAAAGTTACTTAACAAAGTTTAATGTGACAACTGCAGTACTTAGCACAGGATTGGTCTCTAATTTGTTTAGTCCTGTTAAACTGAGACATAGAGTTGGAGGGGAGGGAGAGAGAGTTGTCTGAACCTGCTGTATTGTAACGTGGCAGGCCTTCCTGTGACTCAGTGGTTAGGAAGGTGTGTGTGCTGTGTGTCCTACAGGGTAGGGCAGGCTGCAGAAAAGGATCAAAGATAAAAGAGTTTGTCTCAGTATTTGTATGATTATAACAGTGCACTCAGAAAGTATTCAGACCCCTTGGCTTTTTCCACATTTTGTTACGTTACAGCCTTAAATTACTTTTTTACCTTATCAATCTCCACACAATACCCCATAATGACAAAGAAAACACGGTTTGTTATACATGTTTGTAAATGTATAAAAAATACAATATAACACATTTACACAAGAATTCAGACCCTTTACTCAGGACTTTGGCAGTGGTTACAGCATTGAGTCTTCTTGGATATGACGCTAAAAGCTTGGCACACTTGTATTTGGGGAGTTTCTCCTAATTTTATCTGCAGATCCTCTCAAGCCTTGTCGTGTTGGATGGTAAGCGTCACTGCAGAGCTATTTTCATGTTTCTCCAGAGATGTTCAATCGGGTTCAAGTCCGGACTCTGGCTGGGCCACTCAAGAACATTCAGAGACTTGTCTAGAAGCCACACCTGCGTTGTCTTGGCTGTGTGCTTTGGTGCTGTTGTCCTGTTGGAAGGTGAACCTTCCCCAAGTCTGAGGTTCTGAGCACTGTGGAGCAGGTTTTCATCAAGGATCACTCTGTACTTTGCTCCGTTCATCTTTCCCTCGATCCTGACTAGTCTCCCAGTCACTGCTACTGAAAAACATCTCCACAGCATGATGCTGTCACCACCATGCTTCACTGCAGGTTTCCTCCAGATGTGATGCTTGGCATTCAGACCAGAGAGTCTTGTTTCTGATGGTCTGAGTCCTTTAGGTGCCTTGTGACAAACTCCAAGCGGGCTGTCATGTGCCTTTTACTGAGGAGCGGCTTCCATCTGGCCTCTACCATGAAGGCCTGATTCGTGGAGTGCTGCAGAGATGGTTGTCCTTCTGGAAGGTTATTCCATCTTCACAGAGGAACTCATCGGATTCTTGGTTTCCTACCTGACCAAGGCCCTGCTCCACCGATTGCTCAGTTTGGCCGGGGGGCCAGCTCTAGGAAGAGTCTCGGCGGTTCCAAACTTCTTCCATTTAAGAATGATGGAGGCCACTGTGTTCTTGGGGGCCTTCAATGCTGCAGAAATGTTTTGGTTCCCTTCCCCAGATTTGTGCCTCGACAATGGACAATTCCTTTGGCCTCATGGTTTGGTTTTTGCTCTGACATGCACTGTCAACTGTGGGACCTTATATAGACAGGTGTGTGCCTTTCCAAATAATGTTCAACCAATTGAATTTACCCCAGGTGGACTCCAATCAAGTTGTAGAAAAACTTCAAGAAACAAAATTCAACTGAGTATCATAGCAACAGGTCTGAATACTTATGTAAATATGTAAATATTTCAGTATTTTTCAGTATTTTATTTGTAATGAATTTACAAACATTTCTAAAAACCTGTTTTCGCTTTGTCATTATGGGGTATTGTGTGTATATTGAAGAGGAAACATTTTAATTTAACCCATTTTAGAATAAGGCTGTAACGTAACAAAATGTGAAAAGTCAAGGGGCCTGAATACTTTCCGTAGGCCCTGTATGTTGAAGAGAGTGTTTGTGAGATGAAGACAGCAGTAAATAGTCAGACTTACATCATACTTGGTGAAGTATTTCAGTGTCCCCTCTCTTTCTGAGAGAACGAATCGTCTGTTGAGGAACTGGCCGTTGTCCCGCCCCCTTTTCATCAACATTCCATCCCTCGTTCCTGTCAGTGACACAGTGACAAGCTTCTCATCAGTGCATATCTGTGTGTGTGTGTCTGTGTGTGTGTCTGTGTGTGTGTGTGTGTGTGTGTGTGTGTGTGTGTGTGTGTGTGTGTGTGTATGTGAGCATGAGTGTGTGATGCGTTGTGTGTGTGCCCTCACCCTCCTCATAGGTCTGTTTCTTCCCTTCCCCTGTAAACTCTTTCCTCTCGTACTTCGCTCTGATCCACTGCTCCCTCAGGACCCTGGACACACACACACACACACACACACACACACACACACACACACACACACACACACACACACACACACACACACACACATGATATATTAGAAATCAGGAAAACTTCTCAAAATCCCCAGACAACCAAACTACATGAAAGCTCTACACACAAAACGTATATGAACTAATTACGGCATTGTGAGAACAGCAGAACAGTGTTACAGTGAGTGTTACAGTGAGTGTTATAGTGAGTGTTACAGTGAGTGTTACAGTGAGTGTTTTAGTGAGTGTTACAGTGAGTGAGTGTTACAGTGAGTGAGTGTTATAGTGAGTGTTATAGTGAGTGTTATAGTGAGTGTTACAGTGAGTGTTACAGTGAGTGTTATAGTGAGTGTTATAGTGAGTGTTACAGTGAGTGTTACAGTGAGTATTATAGTGAGTGTTATAATGAGTGTTATAGTGAGTGTTACAGTGAGTGTTATAGTGAGTGTTACAGTGAGTGTTACAGTGAGTGTTATAGTGAGTGTTACAGTGAGTGTTACAGTGAGTGTTACAGTGAGTGTTACAGTGAGTGAGTGTTACAGTGAGTGTTACAGTGAGTGTTATAGTGAGTGTTACAGTGAGTGTTATAGTGAGTGTTACAATGAGTGAGTGTTATAGTGAGTGAGTGTTACAGTGAGTGTTACAGTGAGTGTTACAGTGAGTGTTACAGTGAGTGTTACAGTGAGTGTTATAGTGAGTGTTACAGTGAGTGCTACAGTGAGTAAGTGTTACAGTGAGTGATATTGTGAGTCTTACAGTGAGTGTTATAATGAGTGTTATCATGAGCATTTGTGAGGACAGCCACTCTCTGTAGGCCAGGTGTAGAACAGATAATCTCTGTAGGCCAGGTGTAGAACAGATACTCTCTGTAGGCCAGGTGTAGAACGGATACTCTCTGTAGGCCAGGTGTAGAACAGATACTCTCTGTAGGCCAGGTGCAGAACAGATAATCTCTGTAGGCCAGGTGTAGAACAGATAATCTCTGTAGGCCAGGTGTAGAACGGATACTCTCTGTAGGCCAGGTGTAGAACAGATACTGGGCCAGGTGTAGAACAGATAATCTCTGTAGGCCAGGTGTAGAACAGATATCTCTGTAGGCCAGGTGTAGAACAGATAATCTCTGTAGGCCAGGTGTAGAACAGATACTCTCTGTAGGCCAGGTGTAGAACAGATACTCTCTGTAGGCCAGGTGTAGGACAGATACTCCCTGACCTCACCAGGCTCAGAGTCAGAGAACACTACTGATACCACTGTACCACAGCACTGGGCCTGGCCTCACGAGGCTCAGAGAACACTACTGATACCACTGTACCACAGCACTGGGCCTGGCCTCACGAGGCTCAGAGTCAGAGAACACTACTGATACCACTGTACCACAGCACTGGGCCTGGCCTCACGAGGCTCAGAGAACACTACTGATACCACTGTACCACAGCACTGGGCCTGGCCTCACGAGGCTCAGAGAACACTACTGATACCACTGTACCACAGCACTGGGCCTGACCTCACGAGGCTCAGAGTCAGAGAACACTACTGATACCACTGTACCACAGCACTGGGCCTGGCCTCACGAGGCTCAGAGAACACTACTGATACCACTGTAACACAGCAGTTCACAATGATCTAACAATCAGAGAGAGTTATTGATGATACTGATGGAAACAGCTCATTTTCTGTAACCACGTGGAATTAATAGGTCAAAAATAAACATTCATCCATATTACTGCATATCCCCAGATCAGGTTGGATTCTATCACTCCAGTGTGTGTGTGTGAGAACACTACTGATGTGTGTGTCTGTACCACAGCAGTTCACAATGATCTAACAATCAAAGTGTGTGTGTGTGTGTGTGTGTGTCTGTGTGTGTGTGTGTGTGTGTGTGTGTGTGTGTGTGTGTGTGTGTGTGTGTGTGTGTGTGTGTGTGTCAAAAATGTGTGTGTGTGTGTGTCTGTGTGTGTGTGTGTGTCTGTGTGTGTGTGTGTGTTGGATTCTGTGTGTGTGTGTGTGTCTGTGTGTGTGTGTGTGTGTGTGTGTGTAGGGGTCTGTGTGTTGGGGAACGCTCAGCTGTGGACTCACTGGAGAACCAGTGAGTGTGTGTGTGTGTGTGTGTGTGTGTGTGTGTGTGTGTGTGTGTGTGTGTGTGTGTGTGTGTGTGTGTGTGTGTGTGTGTGTGTGTGTGTGTGTGTGTGTGTGTGTGTGTGTGTGTGTAATATGTGACATTTGGCAACAAGGAAAATGTGAAGTGTTCATTAACATTAGATAGAGCTGGGATCAGTGTACAGCTTCAGAGACAAAGAGAAGCACTCTCCCTCTTTCCTCTCTCTCCCTCCTCTCTCTTTCTCCCTCCTCCCTCCCTCCTCTCTCTCTCCCTCTTTCCTCTCTCCCTCCTCCCTCCATCCTCTCTCTCTCCCTCTTTCCTCTCTCCCTCCCCCCTCTCTCTCCCTCCTCCCTCCTCTCTCTCTCCCTCTTTCCTCTCTCCCTCCCCCTCTCCCCCTCCCTTTCCTCTCTCCCCTCCCCCTCTCTCCCTCCTCCCTCCCTCCTTCCTCTCTCCCTCTTTCCTCTCTCTCCCTCCTCCCTCCCTCTCTCTCCCTCCCTCTCTCTCCCTCCTCTCCCTCCCTCCCCCTCCATCCCTCTTCCTCCCCCCTCCTCTCTCTCTCTCTCCCTCCTCTCTCTCCCCTCCTCCCTCCCTCCATCTCTTCAGACACAACTGTCCATGTCAAGTACTGCAATCAGCCAGACTACATAATAACCAGATGGGAGGTGTGTGCGTTTATGCGTGTGCCTGTGTGTGTGTGTGTGTGTGTGTGTGTGTGTGTGTGTGTGTGTGTGTGTGTGTGTGTGTGTGTGTGTGTGTGTGTGTGTGTGTGTGTGTGTGTGTGTGTGTGTGTGTCCATGTGAGTGCTGTCTGATGACTGCTGGGAAGCCCAGAGAGCTGATGAAAGGATTAGCGTTGCTGATTACGAGACGAAGACGAGACGACGGTGAGACAAAACTGACGAGACAAGACATCGGTCCCAGCGTGAGATAAACACAACACACGACACGCATTCAGACAAACCATCACACACACACACACACAGAAAACATCAGGTATCTCTGACACTCATTAAAACATAACATAAGGATTCAAGATATGTGGCAGGTAATCTTGGAACTAACAGCAGAGAATGTTTTTGTCGAAAACCCTGGTGAAAGGGGCGAAGACACAAACCACACTGACACCTGAGACTGTTATCTCACTATTTCAGTCACGCTGGTATGAATGAGTCGGGAGACAGGCAGCGGAATGCACAGGCAGCGGAATGCACAGGAACAGGAATGCACAGGAGCAGGAATGCACAGGAACAGGAATGCACAGGCAGCGGAATGCACAGGAACAGGAATGCACAGGCAGCGGAATGCACAGGAACAGGAATGCACAGGCAGCGGAATGCACAGGAACAGGAATGCACAGGGAGCGGAATGCACAGGAACAGGAATGCACAGGAACAGGAATGCACAGGAACAGGAATGCACAGGAACAGGAATGCACAGGAACAGGAATGCACAGGCAGCGGAATGCACAGGAACAGGAATGCACAGGAACAGGAATGCACAGGAACAGGAATGCACAGGCAGCGGAATGCACAGGAACAGGAATGCACAGGAGCAGGAATGCACAGGAACAGGAATGCACAGGAACAGGAATGCACAGGAACAGGAATGCACAGGAACAGGAATGCACAGGAACAGGAATGCACAGGAGCAGGAATGCACAGGAACAGGAATGCACAGGCAGCGGAATGCACAGGAACAGGAATGCACAGGCAGCGGAATGCACAGGAACAGGAATGCACAGGCAGCGGAATGCACAGGAACAGGAATGCACAGGGAGCGGAATGCACAGGAACAGGAATGCACAGGAGCAGGAATGCACAGGAACAGGAATGCACAGGAACAGGAATGCACAGGAACAGGAATGCACAGGCAGCGGAATGCACAGGAGCAGGAATGCACAGGAACAGGAATGCACAGGAACAGGAATGCACAGGGAGCAATGGGAACAGGAATGCACAGGAACAGGAACAGGAATGCACAGGAACAGGAATGCACAGGAACAGGAATGCACAGGCAGCGGAATGCACAGGAACAGGAATGCACAGGAACAGGAATGCACAGGAACAGGAATGCACAGGAACAGGAATGCACAGGAACAGGAATGCACAGGAACAGGAATGCACAGGAACAGGAATGCACAGGGAGCGGAATGCACAGGAACAGGAATGCACAGGAACAGGAATGCACAGGAGCAGGAATGCACAGGAACAGGAATGCACAGGAGCAGGAATGCACAGGAACAGGAATGCACAGGAACAGGAATGCACAGGCAGCGGAATGCACAGGAACAGGAATGCACAGGAACAGGAATGCACAGGAACAGGAATGCACAGGAACAGGAATGCACAGGCAGCGGAATGCACAGGAACAGGAATGCACAGGAATGCACAGGAATGCAGGAACAGGAACAGGAACAGGAACGCACAGGAACAGGAACGCAGAGGAACAGGAACGCAACGGAATGCACAGGAACAGGAACGCACAGGCAGCGGAATGCACAGGAACAGGAATGCACAGGAACAGGAATGCACAGGAACAGGAATGCACAGGAACAGGAATGCACAGGAACAGGAATGCACAGGCAGCGGAATGCACAGGCAGCGGAATGCACAGGAACAGGAATGCACAGGAACAGGAATGCACAGGAACAGGAATGCACAGGAACAGGAATGCACAGGCACGGAATGCACAGGAACAGGAATGCACAGGAACAGGAATGCACAGGAACAGGAATGCACAGGAACAGGAATGCACAGGAACAGGAACGCACAGGAACAGGAATGCACAGGAACAGGAATGCACAGGAACAGGAATGCACAGGAACAGGAATGCACAGGAACAGGAATGCACAGGAACAGGAACGCACAGGAACAGGAATGCACAGGAACAGGAATGCACAGGAACAGGAATGCACAGGAACAGGAATGCACAGGAACAGGAATGCACAGGCAGTGGAATGCACAGGAACAGGAATGCACAGGAACAGACACCGTTGCCCGAGAGCACACAGAAAACTCTACATATCTCGGCCGAGACATCAGCGCCACAGGTAACCTCCACAAGCTGTGAACGATCTGAGAGACAAGGCAAGAAGGGCCTTCTATTCCATCAAAAACTTCGACATACCAATTATGATCTAGCTAAAAATACTTGAATCAGTTATATTGCCTTTCATGGTTGTGAGGTCTGGGGTCTGCTCAGCAACCAAGAATTCACAAAATGGGACAAACACCAAATTGAGACTCTGCATGCAAAATTCTGCAAAAATATCCTCTGTGTACAACGTAAAACACCAAATAATGCCTGCAGAGCAGAATTAGAATGATACCCGCTAATTTTCAAAATCCAGAAAAGAGCTGTTAAATTCTACAACCACCTAAAAGGAAGCGATTCCCAAACCTTCCATAACAAAGTCATCACCTACAGAGAGATGAACCTGGAGAAGAGTCCCCTAAGCAAGCTGGTACTGGGGCTCTGTTCATAAACACAAACACACAGAGCCCCAGGACAGCAACACAATTAGACCCAAGCAAATCATGAGAAAACAAAAAGATAATAACTTGACAAATTGGAAAGAATTTACAAAAAAACAGAGCAAACTAGAATGCTATTTGGCCCTAAACAGAGAATACACAGTGGCAGAATACCTGACCACTGTGACTGACCCAAACATAAGGAAAGCTTTGACTATGTACAGACTCAGTGAGCATAGCCTTGCTATTGAGAAAGGCCGCCGTAGGCAGACATGGCTCTCAAGAGAAGACAGGCTATGTGCTCACTGCCCACAAAATGAGGTGGAAACTGAGCTGCACTTCCTAACCTCCTGCCCAATGTATGACCATATTAGAGAGACATATTTCCCTCAGATTACACAGATCCACAAAGAATTCGAAAACAAATCCAATTTTGATAAACTCCCATCTCTACTGGGTGAAATTCCACAGTGTCCCATCAGAGCAGCAAGATTTGTGACCTGTTGCCACAAGAAAAGGGCAACCAGTGAAGAACAAACACCATTGTAAATACAACCCATATTTATGTTTATTTATTTTCCTTTTTGTACTTGAACTATTTGCACATCATTACAACACTGTATATACACATAATATGACATTTGAAATGGCGTTATTATTTTGGAACTTGTGTGAGTGTAATGTTTACTGTTAATTTTTTATTGTTTATTTCACTTTTGTTTATTATCTACCTTATATAAACATTTGTTTCCCATGCCAATAAAGCCCTTAAATTGAATAGAGAGAGAGACAGACAGAGAGAGAGAGAAAGCAAGAAAATAATGAACAAGGCAACATATCCTATAACTAGTCCGAAACATATGACTGAAACTCAATGATTCCTCCTCCTCCACATTAAACATCACAGGAAATCAACCTCTGATCTTATTATGGACCGTATTACAATGTGCCCTTCATCCTAATGTCTTTCTAATGGATTGATCATGTTACGGTTTTCTATAGGCGAAGGAGAGTCGGACCGAAATGCGGCATGTAGATTGCGATCCATGTTTAATAAACAAAAGTAAACACGAATCAATTACAAAAACAACAAACTTAACGAAAACCGAAACAGCCTATACTTGTGTAAACTAACACAGAACAGGGACAAAAGGACAATAAGGACAATCACCCACGAAACACTTAAAGAATATGGCTAAACACCTGCCTCTGATTGAGAACCACTTCAGACAGCCATAGATACACCTAGAACACCCCACTAAGCTACCATCCCAATACATGTGAAAAAAACCCAATACAAAAACACACCTCATACAAAAACCCATGTCACACCCTGGTCTGACCAAATAAATAAAGACAACACAATATACTAAGACCAGGGCGTGACAGATCATGATAGAGAATAGACAGTGTGTGTGTGTGTGTGTGTGTGTGTGTGTGTGTGTGTGTGTGTGTGTGTGTGTGTGTGTGTGTGTGTGTGTTCCTTTCAGTATCCTGCCCTCGCCAGCGCCTCTTTGCCATGAGTCCCCAAATATATCCCCCTCATCACAATGTCATTATTACAATGGTCCAGTTGCCATGGCCACCACACACACACACACACACACACACACACACACACACACACACACACACACACACACACACACACACACACACACACACAAGCACACTGGCACACTTACTGGCAGTCTTTGTGGGTAGGTTTGTAGTAGTAGACAGGAACAAACGCCTCATATTTCTGCTTCATCAATTCGTTCCCATTCTCCGCCATGAACTGTAACACACACCCACCCACACACACAGAGAAAGAGAGAAGTTGAGAGAGACAGAACAGACGGGCGGATGAGTCATGATTGCATGTGTCATACCACGTATTAGCTAAACACAGACAATTCCTTCCAGCATTTGAGTGGATTGTTTTGAATGTGAAATATGCAGCACAACCATTCATTTTCTACAGGATAATGTCCTATTCTTCAGGATGGACGGGACAAAAGCCTGTCTGAAATCATTTCATATTCATATCAGGTTCATCACGGAGTTATGACTCAGTCATAAATGACCATGTGTAGTCATGGATTCAGACCTGGGTTCAACAACCATTTCAACTCTTTCAAGTACTTTGAGCGTCAGCTCTAGCCTGCCTGGAGTGACAGATGGGCGGGGTTTGCCATTTTGGGACGACTCTGTTGGTCTGTCAAGCCAGGCAAGCTCAATCAAGCACAGATAAAGCATTTGAAATGATTTAAAAATAGCAATGAACCCAGAGCCGATTGGATTTGAAGAAATGTACGTTAGCGAATATTGCGATTTGGGTCATTTTGGTGAGCAGCTCACCTTCACTTCCTGGTCTTCCCAGCGGGAGAGGCTGAGGGATTTGACCTTCATTCCGATGTCGGGAATATTCCTGTGGATCCCGGAACATTGAACACAGATGAACACTCCTAAGGAACAGGAGCCCCAACTAGGATCTGATGGAGGGATGGATGGAGGAAAGGAGGGAGAGAGGAAGAACAGAGAACAACAGAGAGAGGTATGTGGTTTCATTGGGAGTTTGTGGTACTAGATCAAATGGAATACCTTTAGAAAAGTCGACATTTCACATCCTACTACACCGTTGTATCCCCTATGACAAAGTCAGCGTAGGCCACAGAAACCCTGCGTTGGTCTACATTGCGGTAGACCTATAGGTCTGTTCTGTTGGAAGGGATCCGGTAGCCTACAGCAGTGTTAACCTACAGGATGTCTTACTGTTGTTCCCTTTCATATCCGACTGTCTTTACTTCTGACAATCACATGATGCTGTCTGGAGCGCTGAGTAGGCCTCATTTCAGACTACGGGGGAATCAAATTCAAAAAAGATTTGAATGCTACTTATAAATTTCATGCTTCATGTTAATATTAACATGCCACATGTCTTGTCCAGGGACTGGGACCCCAGCATTCTTCTGTCCTCATGCCATCAGACTGCCAAATAGCTAACACAATGGCTACACAGATTTTTGCCCCCTCACAGAGCCCTACACACTACACACACTGTCGCTCCAACACACACACAACCTTTACTAAGGACAAGCCACTGACTTTGAGCAAAGCCAGAGTTTCTATGTATGTGGATGACTCAACACTACACACGTCAGCTACTACAGTGACTGAAATGACTGCAACACTCAACACTACACACGTCAGCTACTACAGTGACTGAAATCACTGCAACACTCAACACTACACACGTCAGCTACTACAGTGACTGAAATCACTGCAACACTCAACACTACACACGTCAGCTACTACAGTGACTGAAATCACTGCAACACTCAACACTACACACGTCAGCTACTACAGTGACTAAAATCACTGCAACACTCAACACTACACACGTCAGCTACTACAGTGACTGAAATCACTGCAACACTTAACACTACACACGTCAGCTACTACAGTGACTGAAATCACTGCAACACTCAACAAAGAGCTGCAGTTTGTTTCAGAATAGGTGGCAGGGAATAAGTCAGCCCTAAATATTTAAACTAAAAGCATTGTATTTGGGACAAAACACTCACTAAACCCTAAACCTCAACTACATCTTGTAAAAACACTCACTAAACCCTAAACCTCAACTACATCTTGTAAAAACACTCACTAAACCCTAAACCTCAACTACATCTTGTAATAAATCATGTGGAAACTGAGAAAGTTGAGATGACTGTCATGGTCAAAACATATTGATGCAGTTGTAGCTGAGATGGGGAGAAGTCTGTCTATAATAAAACATGCTCTGTCTTAACAACACTATCAACAAGGCAGGTCCTACAGACTCTAGTTTTGTAGCACCTTGACTACAGTTAAGTAGTGTTGTCAAATTGCAATTGGCTCAGAACAGGGCAGCACGGCTGGCCCTTGGATGTACACAGAGCAGAGGTCAACCGATTATGATTTTTCAACGCCAATACCTATTATTGGAGGACCCCAAAAAAAGATGATACCGATTAATCGGTCGATTTATATATATATGTTTGTAATAATGACAATTACAACAATACTGAATGAACACTTTTATTTTAACTTAATATAATACATCAATACAATCAATTTAGTCTCAAATAAGTAATGAAACATGTTCAATTCGGTTTAAATTATGCAAAAACACAGTGTTGAAAAGTTAAAGTGCAATATTTACCATGTAAAAAAGCTAAGGTTTCAGTTCCTTGCTCAGAACATGAGAACATATGAAAGCTGGTGGTTCCTTTTAACATGAGTCTTCAATATTCCCAGGTAAGAAGTTTTAAGTTGTAGTTATTATAGGAATTATAGGACTATTTCTCTCTATACCATTTATATTTCATATACCTTTGACTATTGGATGCTCTTATAGGCACTGTAGTATTGCCAGCCTAATCTTGGGAGTTGATAGGCTTGAAGTCATAAACAACGCAGGAGCTGCTGGCAAAACACACAAAAGTGCTGTTTGAATGAATGCTTACGAGCCTGCTGCTGCCGACCATCACTCAGTCAGACTGCTCTATCAAATCATAGACTTAATTATGACATAA
This sequence comes from Oncorhynchus masou masou, assembly GCF_036934945.1. Classification (NCBI taxonomy): domain Eukaryota; kingdom Metazoa; phylum Chordata; class Actinopteri; order Salmoniformes; family Salmonidae; genus Oncorhynchus; species Oncorhynchus masou. The sequence continues at coordinate 28,386 of NW_027005763.1, read as the reverse complement.
CACACAGACATACGAGCCTTATGTCATTAGTATGGTAAAATCCGTAAACTATCATTTCAAAAACAAAATGTTTATTCTTTCAGTGAAATACAGAACCGTTACGTATTTTATCTAACGGGTGGCATCCATAAGCCTAAATATTGCTGTTACATTGCACAACCTTCAATGTTATGTCATAATTATGTACAATTCTGGCAAATGAATTACAGTCTTTGTTAGGAATAAATGGTCTTCACACAGTTCAACGAGCCAGGCGGCCCAAACTGCTGCATATACCCTGACTCTGCTTACACAGAACACAAGAAAAGTGACACAATTTCCTTAGTTAAAAGAAATTCATGTTAGCAGGCAATATTAGCTAAATATGCAGGTTTAAAATGATATACTTGTGCATTGATTTTAAGAAAGGCATTGATGTTTATGTTTAGGTACATTGGTGCAACGACAGTGCTTTTTTCGTGAATGCGCTTGTTAAATCATCACCTGTTTGGTGAAGTAGGTTGTGATTCAATGATAAATTAACAGGCACCGCATTGATTATATGCAACACAGGACAAGCTAGTTAACCTGGTAATATAATCAACCATGTGTCGTTAACTAGTGATTATGTGAAGATTGATTGTTTTTTATAAGATACGTTTAATGCTAACTAGCACCTTACCTTGGCTCCTTGCTGCACTGCATAAGAGGTAGTCAGCCTGCCACTCAGTCTCCTCGTGGAGGGCAATGTAATCAGCCATAAACGGTGTCCAGAAATGCAGATTAACGATTGTTATGAAAACATTGAAATCGGCCTGTCACGCCTTGGTCTTAGTATTTTGTGTTTTAGTTAATTAGTTGGTCAGGCCAGGGTGTGACATGGGTTTATTGTTTGTTGTATTTCTTAGTGGGGTTTTTTAGTTATTGGGATTGTAGCTGATTAGGGGTGTGTGTTACATAGGTTTGGCTGCCTGAGGCGGTTCTCAATCAGAGTCAGGTGATTCTCGTTGTCTCTGATTGGGAACCGTATTTAGGTAGCCTGGGTTTCACTTTGTATTTCGTGGGTGATTGTTCCTGTCTCTGTGTAGTGTTCACCAGATAGGCTGTAATAGGTTTCACGTTCCGTTTTGTTGTTTTTTGTATTTATAAGTTATTTCGTGTATCGTCATTTGTTCCATTAAAGAACATGAGTAACCAACACGCTGCATTTCGGTCCGACTTTCTTTCGACAAACGAAGAACGCCGTTACACGGCCCCAATTCATCGGCCATTAATTGGTCGACCTCTAACACAGAGAGCTAATATTAATAATATGCATGTCAATCTCTCCTGGCTGAAAGTGGGGGAGAGATTGACTTCATCACTACTTGTATTTATGAGAGGTATTGACATGCTGAATACACCGATCTGTCTGTCTAAAGTACTGGCACACAGCTCGGACACCCAGCATACCCCACAAGACATGCCACCAGAGGTCTCTTCACAGTCCCAATGTCCAGAACAGACTATGGGAGGCACACAGTACTACATAGAGCCATGACTACATGGAATGCTATGCCACATCAGGTAACTGCAGTAAAATGTGATTTAAAAATACAGATGAAAAAGAATCCACCTTATGGAACAGCGACTGTGAAGCAACAGAAACATTAGCACAGACACACACACACACGATAACACACACACACACAAGATAACACACACACACACGATAACACACACACACACACACACACACACGATAACACACACACACACGATAACACACACACACACACGATAACACACACACGCACACACACACACACACACACACACGATAACACACGCGCGCGCGCACACACACACACACACACACACACACACACACACACACACACACACACACACACACACACACACACACACGATAACATACACACTATACATACACATTGATTCAGTAATGTAGATATGTGGTAGTGGTGGAGTAGGGGCCTGAGGGCACACAGTGTGTTGTGAAATCTGTGAATATATTGTAATGTTTTTAAAATGGCATAAACTGCCTTCATTTTTCTGGAGCCCAGGAAGAGTAGCTGCTGCTTGGTCAGCAGCTAATGGGGATCCACAATAAAAACAAATGCACTCCCTCCATCATTTACTCACACACACACATAACATATACACACATTTATAGACTACACACCCCCACTCGGATACAGTATCTAGTATCCCTGTACATTATAATATGGTACTGACCCTGTATATAGTATGTTTACCCCTATACATATCTACCTCTATAGATCCAGTATCCCTGTACATTATAATATGGTACTGACCCTGTATATAGTATGTTTACCCCTATACATATCTACCTCTATAGATCCAGTATCCCTGTACATTATAATATGGTACTGACCCTGTATATAGTATCCTTACCCCTATACATATCTACCTCTATAGATCCAGTATCCCTGTACATTATAATATGGTACTGACCCTGTATATAGTATGTTTACCCCTATACATATCTACCTCTATAGATCCAGTATCCCTGTACATTATAATATGGTACTGACCCTGTATATAGTATCCTTACCCCTATACATATCTACCTCTATACATTATAATATCCCTGTACATTATAATATGGTACTGACCCTGTATATAGTATGTTTACCCCTATACATATCTACCTCTATAGATCCAGTATCCCTGTACATTATAATATGGTACTGGAACTGACCCTGTATATAGTATGTTTACCCCTATACATATCTACCTCTATAGATCCAGTATCCCTGTACATTATAATATGGTACTGACCCTGTATATAGTATGTTTACCCCTATACATATCTACCTCTATAGATCCAGTATCCCTGTACATTATAATATGGTACTGACCCTGTATATAGTATGTTTACCCCTATACATATCTACCTCTATAGATCCAGTATCCCTGTACATTATAATATGGTACTGACCCTGTATATAGTATCCTTACCCCTATACATATCTACCTCTATAGATCCAGTATCCCTGTACATTATAATATGGTACTGACCCTGTATATAGTATCCTTACCCCTATACATATCTACCTCTATAGATCCAGTATCCCTGTACATTATAATATGGTACTGACCCTGAACTGACCCTATACATATAGTATAGTTTACCCTGTACATTATAATATGTACTGACCCTGTATATAGTATTCTTACATATCTACCTCTATAGATCCAGTATCCCTACATTATAATATGGTACATTAATATATGTTTACTTGCCTCCTCTATAGATCCTTCCCTGACATTATAATATGGCACCCTGTCTTTAGTATCCTTACTTATATCTACAGATCCAGTATCCCTGTATTATAATATGGTACTGACCCTGTATATAGTATCACCCCTAACATATCTACCCTATAGATCCAGTATCCCATTATAATATGGTTGGAATATGCCATTCATATTTGGGATCCAGTATCCCTGTACATTATAATATGGTACTGACCCTGTGTTGTATGTTTACCCCTGGGTATCTACCTCTATAGATCCAGTATTGTACATTATAATATGGTACTGACCCTGTATATAGTATGTTTACCCCATACATATCTACCACCTAGTATCCTGCCTAATGAGCGGGATCCAGTATCCCTGTACATTATAATATGGTACCCCTGTATATAATTACATATCCCTCTATAGATCCAGTATCCCTTACATTATAATATGGTACTGACCCTGTATATAGTATCGTTTACCCCTTTATCTACCTTTTCCAGTCCATTACACTATAATTTACTGCCTGTACATTTCACTGATCTTAGTAGCAGAAAGCATTTTTGTCTGCAGTTTTCGGGTTTGGCTATTTATACATTCCAGTATCCCTGTACATGGTTTGGAACTGACCCTGTATATAGTATGTTTACCCCTATGTACAAGTGTCTGCCTCCCTGCCTTTGACAAAGTGGGCACTGCTTATCACAGATAGGCATCAGCGATCACCTAAAAAGCCCATAATTATGCCATTGGTTGGAATATGCCATTGTTTTTGGGCAGAATTATGTGAGGTCTTATGTGTTGTTGGAGGTGGGTCTTGGTCAGTTTAGCTCAGAAAAGCCACCCTCGCTAATCGCCATGCATAGGCGGCCACCTAATCCTGCGTAATGAGCGGGCCGGTGTCTGCCTAATGAGCGGGCCGGTGTTGTGACGAAAATCTCCCCCTGACAGAATTCTCCCCCTTCCGTTCTTCATTGCTGCGTCTTGCTCGTTGAGTTTTCTGCTTTTCACTCCATTGTTAGTTTAGCCTACATTTCACTGATCTTAGTAGCAGAAAGCATTTTTGTCTGCAGTTTTCGGGTTTGGCTATTTGTTTCAAGTGTCTGTGGCGGTTCTAGCATGTATGGCGCCCTGGGAGAACTCCCCGTTCAGCGCCCGCCCGCACCCCGGGGCGGCAAGATGCCGCTCTACTCCCTCCTCTATGTTTAATATAACACACATATATGAATTATTCATTTCGTGAAGTTTGTTCTATAGAAGTATTTGACTCTGATGTGTGCCACCGAAAGTATTTGACTCTGAACACAAAATTAAGGAAAATAGAAGGGGTGGGGGGGGTTCTGGCAGGGGGGAGATTTTTGGCACAACACCTGTTCAGCTCCTAACATTAACCCCTAACAAATAGAGCTAGCTACCATTAGCCACAACAAATTGGAATTCGTAACATGTCATACGTTTAGAAAATTCGTAAAATATTGTACGAATTGCATTTCAGAACATATTGTACGAATTGCAATGCGTAACATACCATACGAAATGGAGACGGATATCCACAAATGCATACGAAACATAACATATCATACTAAATGGTGTTTCGGATTTAAGTACAGAATAATACGAAATGCTCGGAGACCACGTTGCAGACTGAAGCCCACATAAATACATAATTTTGGAAACAACGTCCTTACATTTCTGAACCAACGTCTCGTGTAAGGCCAGATTCTGGTTCACCGTTAGGTTACAAATGAAAAGTCGACTTAAAATGCAAGTAGGCCTATTCTGCTCCAAAAATTCCCAGAGCAACTCAAATAGACCTAAAATAGGCTAAAGGTATTTTTCTACCTATACATGTCAGGACCTGTTGCATGCCAACTCCCACCCTCTCTCACCTAGAACGTCTAGGCTAGAAGGTTCTTTGCAGCAAAGTTATAACATCAGCATCACATTTCAACTTACCAGGCGCACCACAGTCTGCGCACGCGTCGTTCCCTGGCTTTTGAATGATCTCTTTCAAGAGACGAGAAACTCTCTCGTTCCCAGGCATTTCCAATCCTTTAAGTCAGTCCTGAACCGAGAAGACAACCGAAAAATCACAGCATAAAAGTGTGTCTTCGGGTGGGTCCTCGGCTCCCTACACACGCAGGCGGCAGCCTAGACACGAGAGGATGAGGTATGTTCAACTGAAAGAAGAAGAATAAATAAATAAACTTCCACTCAAATCGATTCTTCCGTTCGGTCCATTCAGTGAAACACTTGCATGGTTCTCACCGCCCAACCTGAGTTTTGTGCGAACTCCCTGTCCTTGATAAAAAAGGATTTGTCACAACTTGTTGTTGGTTGAGCCTCTCTCTCAGACACCTTTCAGGGAGGGTGTGTGTGAGGGGAGGGAGCCTGACCTACACTCGGAAGTGAACTCCTGGTTTTGTTCAGACTTGCTGTTCCGCATAATTGTAGGGTGTTCAATCAGATAACAAAATTACTGTTCTCTAAAGGTTGTAGTACCATATTCCACCGCTAGATGGTAGCAGTCCACCAGCAAGGAGAAGTCAGCGCATAGCTCAGTAGCGCTCCAGGGAAACCAAATAATGTTGAGTGTGTCTGTCGCTGTGTTGTCCTTTTAAGTCGCTGTTTCGTATTGAGTGTAGGCTTTTGCAGGACCTTGTACTCTCTATTGCTCCTCTGACCTGTCCTTGCACCCTATCGATCGAAAAGTGTGGTCAGAAGGTGTGTGTGTGGGGGGTGGGTGGAGGGGGGCTCTCCATGGTGCTGAATCAAGCGTGATGGAATCCCAGGACACAGTGTTGGAGAAGCTACTCTGAAAATAAAATTTATCAAGCTACAAAATAGGCTACTTCCCACTGGAAAAAGTTAAGATTCACTAAATCTACCCTTAATAAGAAAAATATGACATACTTATCTTAAGTTACTTTGAAAAAGTAGTTTACATCCAAACTACTTCTTGAAAAATTGTCATATCTAAATCTGAAATGTCATAGACTACAAATTGCAAGAACAAATCCCTCTGGGGTCAAATGTTCCCATAGTCTATTAAACACAAAAACTGTTCTTAGGCAGGTCTTATGCTGAAACAGAAACAACATTATTCCCTACCCCACATATTTTATTTTTGCACCTCTGGGGTTTGTGGTATATGGCCAATATCTGCCTTGTGTCGTGGGTAAGAACAGCCCTTAGCAGTGGTATATTGCTTAATTAACTACTACCACCATGCTATTACCAAATGTAGTTACTAGTTGAACAACATGTAGTTGACTTCTCCCCAAGAGCCATGGCTCACATAGCCATCTTCCACACCAATCCCAACGTATGTTCATGCACAATTATATGTGAGGGACAGTCATAATATTGGCTATATTATAAGATGTAAAAAAAATAATTCTATTATACATGGTTATGTTGGCTGACAACCTTATTCCTTTATTGGTAATGAAAGTAAATAATTAAATCTAGCCTCTTGCTTTTGTTCAATCTGCCCCATGCGCCAAAGCACATTACAGCACAATACGCTCGAAAGTTGTTTTGTTGTGTCTATACAGAGCCACTGGAGTAACTAATGGTTATTTTTAGTGCTGTGGTGAATTTTTTTTATTTGTTGTGCAACATTTGTTATCGTTGAGCAGGAGGCGTCATGGCAATAAGTGAGACAAATGGGTTTTATTTAACGGCTAGATGAGCAAATCGGGCTTGACGTGACTTTGTTCTCCCACACCGGATTTCCACGGTGACAGCAAACGCTAATGTTCACCACGGCCCGTTACCGAAAGCTCATTTGTGAGAAACGGGACTGAGTACAGGCTAGCGGTTTATCTTCCAGCCGCTGCCGCCCTCTGGACTGTAGAACGGAATTTAGATTTTAGGTTCGGACCCTTAACGATTCTTCTTACAGTTCTGGAATGGGTGGCCAGTAATAAACTGGTCCTGAACATCTCTAAAATAAAGAGCGTTGTATTTGGTACAAATCCTTCCCTAAGGTAAAGACCTCAGGTGAATCTGGTAATGAAGGGTGTGGATGTTGAACAAGTTGAGGAGACTAAATGACTTGCCGTTACCTTAGATTGTAACCTGTCATGGTCAAAACATCTAGATTTAATAGTTGTAAAGATGTAGAGGTCTGTGGGTAATAAAGAGATGTTCTGCTGTTTTGACACCACACTGCCAGTCCTGCAGGCTCCAGTTGTATCTTATTGTGATTATTGTCCAGTCATGTGGTCGAGTGCTGCAAAGAAAGACCTAGTTAAACTGCAGGTGGCCCATAACAGAGCAACATGTCTTGCTCTTCATTGTAATCAATCAAATGTATTTATAAAGCCCTTCTTACATCAGCTGATGTCACAAAGTGCTGTACAGAAACCCATCCTAAAACCCCAAACAGCAAGCAATGCAGGCGTAGAAGCACGGTGGCTAGGAAAAACTCCCTAGAAAGGCCAAAACCTAGGAAGAAATCTAGAAAGGAACCAGGCTATGAGGGGTGGCCAGTCCTCCTCTGGCTGTGCCTGGTGAAGGTTATAACAGAACATGTCCAAGATGTTCAAATGTTCATAGATGACCAGCATGGTCAAATAATAATAATCACAGTGGTTGTAGAGGGTGCAACAGGTCAGCACCTCAGGAGTAAATGTCAGTTGGCTTTTCATAGCCGATCATTCAGAGTTAGAGACAGCAGGTGCGGTAGAAAGAGAGTTGAAATCAGCAGGTCTGGGACAAGGTAGCACGTCTGGTGAACAGGTCAGGGTTCCATAGCCGCAGGGAGAACAGTTGAAACTGGAGCAGTAGCACGACTAGGTGGACTGGGGACAGCAAGGAGGTAGTCCCAAGGCATGGTCCTAGGGCTCAGGTCCTCTGAGAGAAGAGAGAAAGAGAAAAGAGAGAATTAGAGAGAGCATACTTAAATTCACACAGGACACCGGATAAGACAGGAGAAGTACCATCCTGAGACAAGGCTGAGTATAGCCCACAAAGTTCTCCCCCACGGTACGACCACGAGGGGGTGCCAACCCGGACAGGAAGATCACATCAGTGACTCAACCCACTCAAGTGACGCACCCCTCCTAGGGACAGCATGGAAGAGCACCAGTAAGCCAGTGACTCAGCCCCCGTAATAGGGTTAGAGGCAGAGAATCCAAGTGGAGAGAGAATCCCAGTGGAGAGAGAATCCCAGTGGAGAGAGAATCCCAGTGGAGAGAGAATCCCAGTGGAGAGAGAATCCCAGTGGAGAGAGAATCCCAGTGGAGAGAGAATCCCAGTGGAGAGAGGGGAACCGGCCAGGCAGAGACAGCACAGGCAGTTCGCTGCTCCAGTGCCTTTCCGTTCACCTTCAAACCCCTGGGCCAGACGACACTCAATCATATGACCTAATCAGAGGGCTGATATTAATACTATGCTGCCAGTCTCTCTTAGCTAAGAGTTGAGGAGAGACTGACTGAATCACTTCTTGTTTTTATAAGAAACAATAATGTGTTGGAAAATTCCAAATTGTTTGCATAGTCCACTTACACACAGCACTGGCACACACACTTACCTTACCAGACATGCCACCAGGGGTCTTTTCACAGATCCCAGGTCCAGAACAAATTCAAGGAAACATACAGTATTATACAGAGCTGTGAGGGCATGGAACTCCCTTCCATCTTATATACAGTATTATACAGAGACATGAGGGCATGGAACTCCCTTCTATCTTATATACAGTATTATACAGAGACATGAGGGCATGGAACTCCCTTCCATCTTATATACAGTATTATACAGTATTATACAGTAATATACAGAGACATGAGTGCATGGAACTCCCTTCCATCTTATATACAGTATTATACAGAGCCATGAGGGCATGGAACTCCCTTCTATCTTATATACAGTATTATACAGAGACATGAGGGCATGGAACTCCCTTCTATCTTATATACAGTATTATACAGAGCCGTGAGGGCATGGAACTCCCTTCTATCTTATATACAGTATTATACAGAGACATGAGGGCATGGAACTCCCTTCTATCTTATATACAGTATTATACAGAGACATGAGGGCATGGAACTCCCTTCTATCTTATATACAGTATTATACAGAGACATGAGGGCATGGAACTCCCTTCTATCTTATATACAGTATTATACAGAGACATGAGGGCATGGAACTCCCTTCCATCTTATATACAGTATTATACAGAGACATATGGAACTATCTTATATACAGTATTATACAGAGACATGAGGGCATGGAACTCCCTTCCATCTTATATACAGTATTATACAGAGTATGGAACTATCTTATATACAGTAATATACAGAGACATGAGGGCATGGAACTCCCTTCCATCTTATATACAGTATTATACAGTATGGAACTATATCTTATATACAGTATTATACAGTATTATACAGAGACATGAGGGCATGGAACTCCCTTCCATCTTATATACAGTATTATACAGTATTATACAGTAATATATCAGATACATATTATACAGAGGGCATGGAACTCCCTTCCATCTTATATACAGTATTATACAGAGACAGTATTATATCTTATATACAGTATTATACAGAGACAGTAACTCCTTCTATCTTATATACAGTATATACAGAGACATGAGGGCATGGAACTCCCTTCCATCTTATATACAGTAATATACAGAGACATGAGGGCATGGAACTCCCTTCTATCTTATATACAGTAATATACAGAGACATGAGGGCATGGAACTCCCTTCCATCTTATATACAGTAATATACAGAGACATGAGGGCATGGAACTCCCTTCTATCTTATATACAGTATTATATACAGAGACATGAGGGCATGGAACTCCCTTCTATCTTATATACAGTATTATATACAGAGACATGAGGGCATGGAACTCCCTTCTATCTTATATACAGTATTATACAGAGACATGAGGGCATGGAGCTCCCTTCCATCTTATATACAGTATTATACAGTATGGAACTATATATACAGTAATATACAGAGCCATGAGGGCATGGAACTCCCTTCCATCTTATATACAGTATTATACAGAGACATGAGGGCATGGAACTCCCTTCTATCTTATATACAGTATTATACAGAGACATGAGGGCATGGAACTCCCTTCCATCTTATATACAGTATTATACAGAGACATGAGGGCATGGAACTCCCTTCTATCTTATATACAGTATTATACAGAGACATGAGGGCATGGAACTCCCTTCTATCTTATATACAGTATTATACAGAGCCATGAGGGCATGGAACTCCCTTCCATCTTATATACAGTATTATACAGAGACATGAGGGCATGGAACTCCCTTCTATCTTATATACAGTATTATACAGAGACATGAGGGCATGGAACTCCCTTCCATCTTATATACAGTATTATACAGAGACATGAGTTGGATCCCTTCTATCTTATATACAGTATTATACAGAGACATGAGGGCATGGAACTCCCTTCTATCTTATATACAGTATTATACAGTATTATACAGAGACATGAGGGCATGGAACTCCCTTCTATCTTATATACAGTATTATACAGAGACATGAGGGCATGGAACTCCCTTCCATCTTATATACAGTAATATACAGAGACATGAGGGCATGGAACTCCCTTCTATCTTATATACAGTATTATACAGAGACATGAGGGCATGGAACTCACTTCCATCTTATATACAGTAATATACAGAGACATGAGTGCATGGAGCTCCCTTCTATCTTATACAGAGCTAGTGAACAGCTAGTGAACAAGTTTTTTGTTGGCATGTGTGTGCTTGCCTGAGAGAGAGAGAGAGTAAGAGAGAGTAAGAGATTGATAGAGTGAAAGAGAGAGAGAGCAGTAGATCTGTGAGTTAGGGACCAATGTTATTCATCTATTTTGTCTGTCATTTATTTCAGTTACTCAAGATCACTTCTCCTTGACGAGGCCATTAGACAATACAGTTTCTGATTTGATTCTCCCTCTCCCACTCCTTCTCTCCCTCTCTATCTCCCACTCCCTCTCTCCCTCTCCTGTCACTCCCCTGAAACACTTCTCCCTCTTACACACATCACTGCATGTCATTTATATACAAAGGTTTTTTTTAGTCTTGCTGGGCATGACCAGGGGCTGATATGCCGCTGCCTTTAGACCATCAGCACACAAGGCTGCTCGTAGTCCCGGACTGCAATCAGCATTGCACCCCTTCAGGCTAAGGCCTCGATTCAGATGAAGCATTAACCCGCTTCTGGCAGACATCCACATCCTTCTGGTGAACCCACAAACATCTAGCCCTCATACTGTATGTCTCTCCTTTGTTATAGCTTCATAATTGTTTCTCATATTGATTAATTTCTCCTTCTCTCTCCACATACACCCCCCCCACACACACACACAAATGACAATGGTGTTGGAGCTGGAAAACCTGGACCCGTACATGTTTGGTTACAATCTGGACCCTCTATTTCTTAATCACATCACTATAATCATGCATGGGTTCATGGATGAAGCATGGCAATCCATTTGGATCTAAGGCTTACCACAACAAACAGGTCACTGACCACACACACACAATCTGGTTTCCGAGCACGCACACTCACACGACATAACCGCCACACACGCACACGCACACCTTGCACACGCACACACACACAAGACTCAGACGCACACACACTTTGCAGACAGCATGCACACACGCGGTCATGATGCATACAATATAATTGTTCTGTAATATATCCCCCGATTGCCTGATGAGCCCATGTCACACCCATGTGAACCCCTTTAACCCACAACGATCACACAAGCTCAGAGCACCGTTCTGTATTCATCCCGAGGGCCACGTGCTTCACGGTATCGTTGAGGGTTGAGATGATATTGATTACAGCCTGAACCCTCTGTCAAGCATCTCGCTGTCGCTTATGATGATGGTGACTCACAGTTGGAAGCAATGCTGCCTTCCACAAACTGGATGCAGTTTATCCATGCCATCCGTTTTGACTCCAAACGCACAAACTGCCTCGGCTGAGACGGATGGAGGCTCTAATCCATTGTAGATTGCCTGAAGCTCATTTATTCTATCTTGCCTTGGTGGTTAAGAAAAAAATCACGTGGAGAGAGAGAAGGAAATAGATAGATAGATCCGGGAGGGTTTGTGAGAGAAGGATGCACGGAGATAATGTGAGTCACCATTGTTTCATTGATTGACTTCAGGCTCCATTCCTGTAAATATGGATTTGCCTAATCAGCAGAGTGCAGTTTCTACCTGTACGCCTTTCAACACAACACAATACATTTTCAGGCCCCTCGCGGAGGGGGTTCCATTTTCCCGCCATCCGCCAGTAAATTGTAATTATTCGCCTACCTCCTCATGCCTTTTGCAGTATATAGACTCGCCTTTTTTGTATTGCCAGGAGAGCCCGCATGCTGAGGTGGTTTGTTGACATGTGACCTACTTGTTGTGATGTACTGGTGACCTACTGGTTGTGTGTAACACATGTGACCTACTTTTCTTATGTTGACATGTGACCTGAAGCTTCTCAAAGCTTTTCAATGAAATGAGACTACATGTTCATGTTTTTAAATGTATGTAAATTGTTTATTTTGTCTTTAATGTCTTTTTCGTTAAATGTCAGAACTCCCAGCTTACAGCTTAAATCAGCTGGGAGTAGTATTCTGTGTTTTGGACAAAATTTATTATGTTTGTTAGGCCATGGTGTGTGCCTGACATGGGTGATTTATGTGTCTTGTTTTGTGTATGGGTTTTTGTAGTCTATGGGGTTGTGTTCAGTTGAGACAAATGTTCTAGATATTTATTTCAGTTATGGTCACTTCCTGGAGTGGTTCTCAGAGGCAGGTGTTTATCGTTGTCTCTGATTGGGAACCATATTTAGGCAGCCATATTCTTTAGGTTACTTGTGGGTGATTGTTCCTGTCTCTGTGTTTTGCACCAGTTTGGACTGTTTCGGTTTTTCCACGGTTTCTTATTTTGCATAGTGTTCACGTTTTCATCTTTCATTAAAGATGTTATATGCAAAGGTTTTTTTGAGTCTATAAATAACCACGCTGCATTTTGGTCCTCCTCTCCTTCCCAGGAAGAAAACCGTTAGAGAATCACCCACCACAACAGGACCAAGCGGCGTGGTGACAGGCCCCCTAGCGGAGCCCAGCAGGAGCAGCACAAGGAGGAATGGACATGGGAACAGGTGGAGGCAGCTAGAGAGCAGAGGCAGCCGGAGAGAGGAGCCAGTTGGAAGCGATGCGCCTTCCACCGAGAACACGGCTGGCAAGGAAGCCCGAGAGTCAGCCCCAAAATTTCTCTGGGGGTTAGGCACACAGGGAGTATGGCGATAGCCAGGTAGGAGACCTGAGCCAATATCTTCCTGTGCTTCCACCGGGGGCTAGAGAGACCGGGCAGGCACCGTGTTTTCATGCTGTGGAGCTCACGGTGTCCCCAGTGCGGGTGCATTTTCTTGTTAGCCCGGTGCGGTACATACCAGCTCCTCGTATCGGCCAGGCTAGAGTGGGCATCGTGGCTTGTTTTGTCTAGGGGATTTTGTAGTCTATGGGGTTGTGTTCAGTTGAGTGTTCTAAGTAAGTCTATGGTTGAAAAGACAGAAGATGGAGCGTTGTGTTGGATGTGTTCTGTAGTTCTAAAGTGTTGGATATGTTCTGTAGACCTAAAGTGTTGGATATGTTCTGTAGACCTAAAGTGTTGGATATGTTCTGTAGACCTAAAGTGTTGGATTTGTTCTGTAGAACTAAACTGTGTTGGATATTTCTTATTTTGCATAAAGTGTTGGATGTGTTCTGTCGTTCTAAAGTGTTGGATGTGTTCTGTAGTTCTGAAATGTTGGATGTGTTCTGTAGTTCTAAAGTGTTGGATATGTTCTGTAGTTCTAAAGTGTTGCATATGTTCTGTAGTTCTAAAGTGTTGGGTGTGTTCTGTGGGCCTAAAGTGTTGGGTGTGTTCTGTAGTTCTAAAGTGTTGGATGTGTTCTGTAGGACTAAAGTGTTGGATGTGTTCTGTCTAGTGTTGGATTTTCTGTAGTCTATGGTTGGTTGTGTTCAGTTGATGTGTTCTAGTTCTAAGTGTTGGTTGTTCTGTGGGCCTAGAAGATGAAGTTCTAAAGTGTTGGATGTGTTCTGTAGTTCTAAAGTGTTGGATGTGTTCTGTAGTTCTAAAGTGTTGGATGTGTTCTGTAGGCCTAAAGTGTTGGATGTGTTCTGTAGTTCTAAAGTGTTGGATATGTTCTGTAGACCTAAAGTGTTGGATATGTTCTGTAGTTCTAAAGTGTTGGATGTGTTCTGTAGTTCTAAAGTGTTGGATGTGTTCTGTAGTTCTAAAGTGTTGGATGTGTTCTGTAGTTCTAAAGTGTTGGATGTGTTCTGTGGGCCTAAAGTGTTGGATGTGTTCTGTAGACCTAAAGTGTTGGATGTGTTCTGTAGTTCTAAAGTGTTGGATGTGTTCTGTAGTTCTAAAGTGTTGGATGTGTTCTGTAGTTCTAAAGTGTTGGATGTGTTCTGTAGTTCTAAAGTGTTGGATGTGTTCTGTGGGCCTAAAGTGTTGGATGTGTTCTGTAGTTCTAAAGTGTTGGATGTGTTCTGTATTTCTAAAGTGTTGGATGTGTTCTGTGGGCCTAAAGTGTTGGATGTGTTCTGTAGGACTAAAGTGTTGGATGTGTTCTGTAGGACTAAAGTGTTGGATGTGTTCTGTAGGACTAAAGTGTTGGATGTGTTCTGTAGGACTAAAGTGTTGGAATAGGATTCTTGCTGATGTACATGGTTTGACTAGATAGAAAGGCCAGGGCCGAACATGTTTTGTGCAAAATGATTATTTGGTTGCTAATGCGGGCCTTGAGGAAGAACATGGACAGGTGTGTTAGAAATGCACAGGATGACTTCTGTTCCCAGTCCGCCCCTGGGTCAGACTGTAGGCTTTAGCAAGCAGGTTAGAGTCTTGTTCTGGTGAAAGCTCTGCAGAGTGATCACTAGCTGGCACAGCCACCAAGTCATCACATCTGATATCACACCATAACCTCGTCACACAATAACCTTAACTATACTGCTAACCCTAATGCCTAACCCCAACCTTAAATACATTTTTAAATATAGACAATTTTGACTTTGTAGCTGGCCCATTTAGTAGAAATGGCTCAGTTCCTCCTCCAGGACAAGACTGATGAAAATAAACGTCAACCTGTGTATAGCAAGCAGTATGGGAGGATGTGGGTAGTAGAGCGATATACGGATGGACAGATGAAACATTTGCCAGGCAATCCAGAGAGTGAGATGAATAGCTGTGTGAGGAACGCGGGATGAGTAACGGAGGAGAAGGACAGGACTAGATGGAGCTCAGTGACTCAGTGCCCATCCATCGTTGTTCTCCTCCCTCTCCTACCTTGCCACATGGCAAATGAAACAATCGCAACTCACACAGGTTGATGAAGAGGAATTTATTGAAGATCAGGCATACAAAAGCTGTGTGTGTGTGTCTGTGTCTCTGTGGGTGTGTGTGTGTGTGTGTGTATACTCCAACAGTGCATAATAAATCAGAGCTCTGATCTTCAGGCTGGACAGACCTTGGTGACAAGGTGAGAAATACAATTACAACTACGGCAGGGCGAATGTGAGGGGGTGGGTGAGAGAGAGAGAGAGAGAGAGAGAGAGAGAGAGAGAGAGACAGAGAGAGAGAGAGAGGTGATGAACCACATATGGACTTGTATTGAACTGTGTGGTGTACAGGACTGTGATCTGAATGAGGGATGGAGCAAAATAATGACATAGAAAAGACAAAGAGGTGAAATAGAGGACGTCATGGAAACAACAGTTTGACGCCAACCACTTGGGCTCCAGAACTATCCTCCGGTTGTCATAGTGAATGATCAAATGTTTCTGAGAAAACATTTTCATTATTTGAAACTGAAAGACCTCTCTAAATATGTTGGCATTTCTGTGTTTGTTTTTGACAGACAGAGAGACTGGAGAACAAAGTGCACGGCAGGTAACCGGATGAACGGATAAGAAGAGAGCGAGGTAAATAGAGAGAGAGAGAGAAAGAGAGAGAGAGAGAGAGAGAGAGAGAGAGAAAGAGAGAGAGCGCGAGAGAGAGAGCACTAGAGAAAGAGATATAGAGAGGGAGAGAAAGAGAGAGAGCGAGAGCGCTAGAGAGAGAGAGAAAGAGAAAGAGAGAGAGCGCTAGAGAGAGAGAGAGAGAGAAAGAGAGAGAGCGAGAGAGAGAGAGCGCTAGAGAAAGAGAGAGAGACAGAAAGAGAGAGCGAGAGAGAGAGAGCGCTAGAGAAAGAGATATAGAGAGAGAGAGCCTGGGGCTCTGTTCACAAACACAAACACACCTCACAGAGCCCCAGGACAGCAGCAAAATTAGACCCAACCAAATCATGAGAAAACAAAAAGATAATTACTTGACACATTGGAAAGAATTAACAAAAAAACAGAGGCCCTAAACAGAGAGTACACAGTGGCACAATACCTGACCACTGTGACTGACCCAAACTTAAGGAAAGCTTTGACTATGTACAGACTCAGTGAGCATAGCCTTGCTATTGAGAAAGGCCGCCGTAGACAGACATGGCTCTCAAGAGAAGACAGGCTATGTGCACACTGCCCACAAAATGAGGTGGAAACTGAGCTGCACTTCCTAACCTCCTGCCCAATATATGACCATATTAGAGAGACATATTTCCCTCAGATTACACAGATCCACAAAGAATTTGAAAACAAATCCAATTTTGATAAACTCCTATATCTACTGGGTAAAATCCAGTGTTCCATCACAGCAGCAAGATTTGTGACCTGTTGCCACGACAAAAGGGCAACCAGTGAAGAACAAACACCATTGTAAATACAACCCATATTTATGCTTATTTATTTTATCTTGTTTCCTTTAACCATTTGTACATTGTTAAAACACTGTATGTATATAATATGACATTTGTAATGTCTTTATTGTTTTGAAACTTCTGTATGTGTAATGTTTACTGTTAATTTTTATTGTTTATTTCACTTTTGTATATTATCTACCTCACTTGCTTTGGCAATGTTAACACATGTTTCCCATGCCAATAAAGCCCCTTAAATTGAATTAAATTGAGAGAGAGAGAGAAAGCACAGAACACTTCCCTCTTCACGATGAGTCAGGATGGAACACAAATACTTATTCATAATCAACGATGGTCAACAACATCTATACCTCTCCATCTATATATATACTCACAACCTCTCCATCTGTATATATACTCACTACCTCTCCATCTATATATATACTCACTACCTCTCCATCTATATATATACTCACTACCTCTCCATCTATATATATACTCACTACCTCTCCATCTATATATATACTCACAACCTCTCCATCTATATATATACTCACTACCTCTCCATCTATATATATACTCACTACCTCTCCATCTATATATATACTCACAACCTCTCCATCTATATATACTACCTCTCCATCTATATATATACTCACTACCTCTCCATCTGTATATATACTCACTACCTCTCCATCTATGTATATACTCACTACCTCTCCATCTATATATATACTCACTACCTCTCCATCTGTATATATATACTCACCACCTCTCCATCTGTATATATACTCACTACCTCTCCATCTATATATATACTCACTACCTCTCCATCTATATATATACTCACTACCTCTCCATCTATATATATACTCACTACCTCTCCATCTCCATCTATATATATATACTCACTCACTACCTCTCCATCTATATATATACTCACTACCTCTCCATCTGTATATATACTCACTACCTCTCCATCTATATATATACTCACTACCTCTCCATCTATATATATACTCACTACCTCTCCATCTATATATATACTCACTACCTCTCCATCTGTATATATACTCACTACCTCTCCATCTATATATATACTCACTACCTCTCCATCTATATATATACTCACTACCTCCCATCTATATATATACTCACTCACTACCTCTCCATCTATATATATACTCACTCCTCTCCATCTATATATATACTCACTACCACTCTCTCCATCTATATATATACTCACTACCTCTCCATCTATATATATACTACTCCATCTATATATATACTCACTCTCCATCTATATATATACTCACTACCTCTCCATCTATATATATACTCACTACCTCTCCATCTCTCACTACCTCTCCATCTATATATATACTCACTACCTCTCCATCTATATATATACTCACTACCTCTCCATCTATATATATACTCACTACCTCTCCATCTATATATATACTATACCTCTCCATCTATATATATACTCTCCATCTATATATATACTCACTACCTCTCCATCTATATATATACTCACTACCTCTCCATCTATATATATACTCACTACCTCTCCATCTATATATATACTCACTACCTCTCCATCTATATATATACTCACTACCTCTCCATCTATATATATACTCACTACCTCTCCATCTATATATATACTCACTACCTCTCCATCTATATATATACTCACTACCTCTCCATCTATATATATACTCACTACCTCTCCATCTATATATATACTCACTACCTCTCCATCTATATATATACTCACTCCTCCATCTATATATATACTCACTACCTCTCCATCTATATATATACTCACTACCTCTCCATCTATATATATACTCACTCTCCATCTATATATATACTCCATCTATATATATACTCACTACCTCTCCATCTATATATATACTCACTACCTCTCCATCTATATATATACTCACTACCTCCATCTATATATATACTCACTACCTCTCCATCTATATATATACTCACTACCTCTCCATCTATATATATACTCACTACCTCTCCATCTATATATATACTACATCTATATATATACTCACTACCTCTCCATCTATATATATACTCACTACCTCTCCATCTATATATATACTCACTACCTCTCCATCTATATATATACTCACTACCTCTCCATCTATATATATACTCACTACCTCTCCATCTATATATATACTCACTACCTCTCCATCCTCTCCATCTATATATATACTCACTACCTCTCCATCTATATATATACTACCTCTCCATCTATGTATATACCTACCTCTCCATCTATATATATACTCACTACCTCTCCATCTATATATATACTATACTACCTCTCCATCTATATATATACTCACTACCTCTCCATCTATATATATACTCACTACCTCTCCATCTATATATATACTCACTACCTCTCCATCTATATATATACTCTACCTCTCCATCTATATATATACTCACTACCTCTCCATCTATATATATACTCACTACCTCTCCATCTATATATATACTCACTACCTCTCCATCTATATATATACTCACTACCTCTCCATCTATATATATACTCACTACCTCTCCATCTATATATATACTCACAACCTCTCCATCTATATATACTCACTACCTCTCCATCTATATATATACTCACTACCTCTCCATCTATATATATACTACCTCTCCATCTATATATACTCACTACCTCCATCTATATATATACTCACTACCTCTCCATCTATATATATACTCACAACCTCTCCATCTATATATATACTCACTACCTCTCCATCTATGTATATACTCACTACCTCTCCATCTATATATATACTCACTACCTCTCCATCTATATATATACTCACATCTCTCCATATATATATACTCACTACCTCTCCATCTATATATATTCACTACCTCTCCATCTATATATATACTCACTACATCTATATATATACTCACTACCTCCCATCTATATATATACTCACTACCTCTCCATCTATATATATACTCACTACCTCTCCATCTATATATATACTCACTACCTCTCCATCTATATATATACTCACTACCTCTCCATCTATATATATACTCACTACCTCTCCATCTATGTCTATACTCACTACCTCTCCATCTATATATATACTCACTACCTCTCCATCTATATATATACTCACTACCTCTCCATCTATATATATACTCACTACCTCTCCATCTATATATATACTCACTACCTCTCCATCTATATATATACTCACTACCTCTCCATCTATATATATACTCACTACCTCTCCATCTATGTCTATACCTCTCCATCTACCTCTCCCATCTATATATATACTCACTACCTCTCCATCTATATATATACTCACTACCTCTCCATCTATGTCTATACTCACTACCTCTCCATCTATGTATATACTCACTACCTCTCCATCTATATATATACTCACTACCTCTCCATCTATATATATACTCACTACCTCTCCATCTATGTATATACTCACTACCTCTCCATCTATGTATATACTCACTACCTCTCCATCTATGTATATACTCACTACCTCTCCATCTATATATATACTCACTACCTCCATCTATATATATACTCACTACCTCTCCATCTATATATATACTCACTACCTCTCCATCTATATATATACTCACTACCTCTCCATCTATATATATACTCACTACCTCTCCATCTATATATATACTCACTACCTCTCCATCTATGTCTATACTCACTACCTCTCCATCTATATATATACTCACTACCTCTCCATCTATATATATACTCACTACCTCTCCATCTATATATATACTATACCTCTCCACTACCTCTCCATCTATATATATACTCACTACCTCTCCATC
>NW_027005763.1:0-6926 GCF_036934945.1 Oncorhynchus masou masou | reverse complement strand
GACCTACAGAACATATCCAACACTTTAGACCTACAGAACATATCCAACACTTTAGAACTACAGAACACATCCAACACTTTAGAACTACAGAACACATCCAACACTTTAGGTCTACAGAACAAATCCAACACTTTAGGTCTACAGAACATATCCAACACTTTAGGTCTACAGAACATATCCAACACTTTAGAACTACATCCAACACTTTAGGTCTACAGAACACATCCAACACTTTAGGTCTACAGAACATATCCAACACTTTAGAACTACAGAACACATCCAACACAATGCTTCATCTTCTGTCTTTTCAACCATAGACTTACGTAGAACACTCAACTGAACACAACCCCATAGACTACAAAATCCCCTAGACAAAACAAGCCACGATGCCCACTCTAGCCTGGCCGATACGAGGAGCTGGTATGTACCGCACCGGGCTATGCACCCGCACTGGGGACACCGTGAGCTCCACAGCATAACACGGTGCCTGCCCGGTCTCTCTAGCCCCCCGGTAAGCACAGGAAGTTGGCGCAGGTCTCCTACCTGGCTTCGCCATACTCCCTGTGTGCCTCCCCCCAAGAAATTTTGGGGCTGACTCTCGGGCTTCCTTGCCAGCCGTGTTCCCTCGTATCGCTGGCTCCTCTCTCCGGCTGCCTCTGCTCTCCTAGCTGCCTCCACCTGTTCCCATGTCCATTCCTCCTTGTGCTGCTCCTGCTGCCGCTGCCTGTCACCACGCCGCTTGGTCCTGTTGTGGTGGGTGATTCTCTAACGGTTTTCTTCCTGGGAAGGAGAGGAGGACTAAAATGCAGCGTGGTTATTTATAAACATCTTTAATGAAAGATGAAAACGTGAACACTATGCAAAATAAGAAACCGTGGAAAAACCGAAACAGTCCAAACTGGTGCAAAACACAGAGACAGGAACAATCACCCACAAGTAACCTAAAGAATATGGCTGCCTAAATATGGTTCCCAATCAGAGACAACGATAAACACCTGCCTCTGAGAACCACTCCAGGCAACCATAGACTTACCTAGAACACTCAACTGAACACAACCCCATAGACTACAAAAACCCCTAGACAAAACAAGACACATAAATCACCCATGTCACACCCTGGCCTAACCAACATAATAAAGAAAACATAGAATACTACTCCCAGCTGTAAGCTGGGAGTTCGTTAGCCTTTGTAACAATGTCCTTATCGTCTTTCATGAAAAGCTTTGAGAAGCTTCAGGCTTAACAAGAAAAGGGGTGTTCCTCCCTTCACACAGCGAACAAACCACCTCAGCATGCGGGCTCTCCTGGCAATCTTTGGCGAATGGCGGGAAAATGGAACCCCCTCCGCGAGGGGCCTGAAAATGTATTGTGTTGTGTTGAAAGGCGCGGTTCAAACTGCACTCTGCTGATTCGGCAAATCCATATTTACGGAATGGAGGAGTCAATCAATGAAACAAGGATATTATCTCATGCTCCTTCTCTCTCCCCCTCCCTCTATCTATCTATTTCCTTCTCTCTCTCCACGTGTTTTTCTTAACCACCAAGGCAAGAGAGAATAAATGAGCTTCAGGCAATCTACAAATTAGCCTCCATCCGCCTCAGCCGAGGCAGTTTGTGCGTTTGGAGTCAGGAACGGCATGGCGCGGTGGAAGGCAGCATCGCTTCCAACTGTGAGTCACCATCATCATAAGCGACAGCGCGAGATGCTTGACAGAGGGTTCAGGCTGTAATCAATATCATCTCAACCCTCAACGATACCGTGAAGCACGTGGCCCTCGGGATGAATACAGAACGGTGCTCTGAGCTTGTGTGATCGTTGTGGGTTAAAGGGGTTCACATGGGTGTGACATGGGCTCATCAGGCAATAGGGGGATATATTACAGAACAATTATATTGTATGCATCATGCGTGTGTGTGCATGCGTGTGTGTGTGCGTCTTTGTGTGTGTGTGTGCGTGTGTGTGCGTGTGTGTGTGTGTGCGTGTGCGTGTGTGTGTGTGTGTGTGTGTGTGTGTGCATGCGCATGTGTGTGTGTAAGCCTCCAAATGGATTGCCATGCTTCATCCATGAACCCATGCATGATTATAGTGATGTGATTAAGTAGGGTGAGTGTAACCAGACATGTAATTTCCACTCCAACACCATTGTCATTTGTGTGTGTGGGGGGGGGGGTGTATGTGTGAGAGAGAAGGAGAAATGAATCAATATGAGAAACAATTATGACGCTATAACAAAAGAGAGACATACAGTATGAGGGCTAGATGTTTGTGGGTTCACCAGAAGCGATGCGGATGTCTGCCAGCGCGGGTTAATGCTTCATCTGATTGAATCGAGGCCTTAGCCAGTGCAACGCAGCCTTGTGTGCTGATGGTCTAAAGGCAGCGGCATTCAGCCCCTGTCATGCCCAGCAAGACTCAAAAAAACCTTTGCATATAAATGACATGCAGTGATGTGTGTAAGAGGGAGAGAGGGAGTGGGAGAGAGAGAGGGAGAGAAGGAGTGGGAGAGGGAGAGAGGGAGTGGGAGAGAGAGTGGGAGAGGGAGTGGGAGAGAGAGAGGGAGTGAGGGAGAGAGAGAGGGAGAGGGAGTGGGAGAGAGAGGGAGAGAGGGAGTGGGAGAGAGAGAGGGAGTGAGGGAGTGAGAAAGAGAGAATCAAATCAGAAACTGTATTGTCTAATGGCCTCGTCAAGGAGAAGTGATCTTGAGTAACTGAAATAAATGACAGACAAAATAGATGAATAACATTTGTCCCTAACTCACAGATCTACTGCTCTCTCTCTCTCTTTCACTCTATCAATATCTTTCTCTCTCTCTCTCTCTCTCCCTCTCTCTCTCTCCCTCTCTCTCTCTCTCTCTCTCTCTCTCTCTCTCTCTCTCTCTCAGGCACGCACACACATGCCAACAAAAAACTCCTCCAACATTTTGTCCATAAACTTTTACCCAGATCAATTATCCTGGCTAACCCAGCGGTGTGATGTGATTTATTAGGATCCCCATTCGCCGACGGCGATGGCGACAGCTCTTACTGGGGTCTGACATTTAACGAAAAAGACATTAAAGACAAAATAATACAATTTACATACATTTAAAAACATGAACATGTAGTCTGCATCTATCAATTCCACAGACATGTCAGTACATACACACAACCAGTAGGTCACATGTCAGTACATACACACAACCAGTAGGTCACATGTCAGTACATACACACAACCAGTAGGTCACATGTCAGTACATACACACAACCAGTAGGTCACATGTCAGTACATACACACAACAAGTAGGTCACATGTCAGTACATTTTTTTTATTTTTTTTATTTTTTTATTTCACCTTTATTTAACCAGGTAGGCTAGTTGAGAACAAGTTCTCATTTGCAACTGCGACCTGGCCAAGATAAAGCTTAGCAGTGTGAACAGACAACACAGAGTTACACATGGAGTAAACGATTAACAAGTCAATAACACAGTACAAAAAAGGCGAGTCTATATACATTGTGTGCAAAAGGCATGAGGAGGTAGGCGAATAATTACAATTTTGCAGATTAGCACTGGAGTGATAAATGATCAGATGGTCATGTACAGGTAGAGATACTGGTGTGCAAAAGAGCAGAAAAGTAAATAAATAAAAACAGTGTGGGGATGAGGTAGGTAAAAATGGGTGGGTTATTTACCAATAGACTATGTACAGCTGCAGCGATCGGTTACAGCCTGAACCCTCTGTCAAGCATCTCGCGCTGTCGCTTATGATGATGGTGACTCACAGTTGGAAGCAATGCTGCCTTCCACCGCGCCATGCCGTTCCTGACTCCAAACGCACAAACTGCCTCGGCTGAGGCGGATGGAGGCTAATTTGCTCAGATAGCACATGTTTGAAGTTGGTGAGGGAGATAAAAGTCTCCAACTTCAGGGATTTTTGCAATTCGTTCCAGTCACAGGCAGCAGAGTACTGGAACGAAAGGCGGCCAAATGAGGTGTTGGCTTTAGGGATGATCAGTGAGATACACCTGCTGGAGCGCGTGCTATGGATGGGTGTTGCCATCGTGACCAGTGAACTGAGATAAGGCGGAGCTTTACCTAGCATGGACTTGTAGATGACCTGGAGCCAGTGGGACTGGCGACGAATATGTAGCGAGGGCCAGCCGACTAGAGCATACAAGTCGTAGTGGTGGGTGGTATAAGGTGCTTTAGTGACAAAACGGATGGCACTGTGATAAACTGCATCCAGTTTGCTGAGTAGAGTGTTGGAGGCAATTTTGTAGATGACATCGAAGTCGAGGATCGGTAGGATAGTCAGTTTTACTAGGGTAAGTTTGGCAGCGTGAGTGAAGGAGGCTTTGTTGCGGAATAGAAAGCCGACTCTTGATTTGATTTTCGATTGGAGATGTTTGATATGAGTCTGGAAGGAGAGTTTACAGTCTAGCCAGACACCTAGGTACTTATAGGTGTCCACATATTCAAGGTCGGAACCATCCAGGGTGGTGATGCTCGTCGGGCATGCGGGTTGCAGGCAGAGATCGGTTGAAAAGCATGCATTTGGTTTTACTAGCGTTTAAGAGCAGTTGGGGCCACGGAAGGAGTGTTGTATGGCATTGAAGCTCGTTTGGAGGTTAGATAGCACAGTGTCCAAGGATGGGCCGGAAGTATATAGAATGGTGTCGTCTGCGTAGAGGTGGATCAGGGAATCGCCCGCAGCAAGAGCAACATCATTGATATATACAGAGAAAAGAGTTGGCCCGAGAATTGAACCCTGTGGCTCCCCCATAGAGACTGCCAGAGGACCGGACAGCATGCCCTCCGATTTGACAAACTGAACTCTGTCTGCAAAGTAATTGGTGAACCAGGCAAGGCAGTCATCCAGAAAAACCGAGGCTACTGAGTCTGCCGAAAGAATATGGTGATTGACAGAGTCGAAAGCCTTGGCAAGGTCGATGAAGACGGCTGCACAGTACTGTCTTTTATCGATGGCGGTTATGATATCGTTTAGTACCTTGAGTGTGGCTGAGGTGCACCCGTGACCGGCTCGGAAACCAGATTGCACAGCGGAGAAGGTACGGTGGATTCGAGATGGTCAGTGACCTGTTTGTTGACTTGGCTTTCGAAGACCTTAGATAGGCAGGGCAGGATGGATATAGGTCTGTAACAGTTTGGGTCCAGGGTGTCTCCCCCTTGAAGAGGGGATGACTGCTAGCAGCTTTCCAATCCTTGGGGATCTCAGACGATATGAGAGAGAGGTTGAACAGGCTGGTAATAGGGGTTGCTACAATGGCGGCGGATAGTTTCAGAAATAGAGGGTCCAGATTGTCAAGCCCAGCTGATTTGTACGGGTCCAGGTTTTGCAGCCTCTTTCAGAACATCTGCTATCTGGATTTGGGTAAAGGAGAACCTGGAAGGGCTTGGGCGAGAAGCTGCGGTGGGGGCGGAGCTGTTGGCCGATGTTGGAGTAGCCAGGCGGAAGGCATGGCCAGCCGTTGAGAAATGCTTGTTGAAGTTTTCGATAATCATGGATTTATCGGTGGTGACCGTGTTACCTAGCCTCAGTGCAGTGGGCAGCTGGGAGGAGGTGCTCTTGTTCTCCATGGACTTCACAGTGTCCCAGAACTTTTTGGAGTTGGAGCTACAGGATGCAAACTTCTGCCTGAAGAAGCTGGCCTTAGCTTTCCTGACTGACTGCGTGTATTGGTTCCTGACTTCCCTGAACAGTTGCATATCGCGGGGACTATTCGATGCTATTGCAGTCCGCCACAGGATGTTTTGTGCTGGTTAAGGGCAGTCAGGTCTGGAGAGAACCAAGGGCTGTATCTGTTCTTGGTTCTGCATTTTTTGAACGGAGCATGCTTATCTAAAATGGTGAGGAAGTTACTTTTAAAGAATGACCAGGCATCCTAAACTGACGGGATGAGGTCAATGTCCTTCCAGGATACCCGGGCCAGGTCGATTAGGAAGGCCTGCTCACAGAAGTGTTTCAGGGAGCGTTTGACAGTGATGAGGGGTGGTCGTTTGACTGCAGCTCCGTAGTGGATACAGGCAATGAGGCAGTGATCGCTGAGATCCTGGTTGAAGACAGCAGAGGTGTATCTGGAGGGCCAGTTGGTCAGGAGTTCCATGCCCTCATGTCTCGTCTATGAGGGTGCCCTTGTTTACAGAGTTAGGGTTGTACCTGGTGGGTTCCTTGATGATTTGTGTGAGATTGAGGGCATCTAGCTTAGATTGTTGGACTGCCGGGGTGTTAAGCATATCCCAGTTTAGGTCACCTAAAAGAACAAACTCTGAAGCTAGATGGGGGGCGATCAATTCACAAATGGTGTCCAGGGTATATTACTGTGCATAAGATAGAAGGGAGCTCCATGCACTCACGGCTCTGTATATTACTGTGCATAAGATATAAGGGAGCTCCATGCACTCACAGCTCTGTATATTACTGTGCATAAGATATAAGGGAGTTCCATGCCCTCATGTCTCTGTATATTACTGTGCATAAGATATAAGGGAGTTCCATGCCCTCATGTCTCTGTATAATACTGTATATAAGATATAAGGGAGTTCCATGCCCTCATGTCTCTGTATAATACTGTATATAAGATAGAAGGAGTTCCATGACCTCACAGCTCTGTATAATACTGTATAAGATAGAAGGGAGTTCCATGCCCTCATGTCTCTGTATAATACTGTATATAAGATAGAAGGAGTTCCATGCCCTCATGTCTCTGTATACTGTATATAAGATAGAAGGGAGTTCCATGCCCTCATGTCTCTGTATAATACTGTATATAAGATAGAAGGGAGTTCCATGCCCTCACAGCTCTGTATAATACTGTATATAAGATAGAAGGGAGCTCCATGCCCTCATGTCTCTGTATAATACTGTATAATACTGTATATAAGATAGAAGGGAGTTCCATGCACTCACAGCTCTGTATAATACTGTA
>NW_027005762.1:0-3715 GCF_036934945.1 Oncorhynchus masou masou | reverse complement strand
GGTGATCCATGTTTCTGTCAGTGCCAAGAAGTCGAGGGACTGGAGGGAGGCATAGGCTGAGATGAACTCTGCCTTGTTGGCCGCAGATCGGCAGTTCCAGAGGCTACCGGAGACCTGGAACTCCACGTGGGTCGTGCGCGCTGGGACCACCAGATTAGGGTGGTGTGGAGCGTTTGTATGGTCTGTGCAGAGAGGAGAGAACAGGGATAGATAGACACATAGTTGACAGGCTACAGAAGAGGCTACGCTAATGCAAAGGAGATTGGAATGACAAGTGGACTACACGTCTCGAATGTTCAGAAAGTTAAGCTTACGTAGCAAGAATCTTATTGACTAAAATGATTGAAATGATACAGTACTGCTGGAGTAGGCTAGCTGGCAGTGGCTGCGTTGTTGACTTGTAGGCTAGCTGGCAGTGGCTGCGATGTTGACACTACACTAATCAAGTCGTTCCAGTCGAGGTGTAATAGTTTCTACAGTGCTGCTATTTGGGGCTAGCTAGCTAGCTAGCAGTGTTGATTGCGTTACGTTAGCGTTAAAGGAACGACAATAGCTGGCTAGCTAACCTAGAAAATCAGCTCTAGACTACACAATTGTCTTAGATACAAAGGCGGCTATGTAGCTAGCTAGCTACGATCAAACAAATCAAACCATTGTACTGTAATAGTTTCTACAGTGCTGCTATTCGGAGGCTAGCTGGCTGGCTAGCAGTGTTGATTGCGTGTACGATTACGTTAAAAGAACGACAATAGCTGGCTAGCTAACCTAGAAAATCGCTCTAGACTACACAATTGTCATAGACGTTAGCTAGTTGCTTAGCTAGCTGCTGGGCAGATAGCAGTGTAGACTACGTTGGGACGACCGAAATACGATAATTACGCAATTATCTTTGATACAAAGACGGCTATGTAGCTAGCTAAGAAGAAATTGCTAAGATTAGACAAATCAAACCGTTGTACTATAATGAAATGTAATGAAGATGTAATGAAAGGTTATACTACCTGCGGACCGAAGTGTAGATGCGACCGCCGCTCCAACCCGGAACCGTACCGGATGGCTTATTCATCAGAAAACCATTTGACGTTGCCAATTCTTTTAATGATGCAGAAAATGCCAACAACGGACAGTGAGCCATCGTACTCATGCATAAAAAATGAAAGAAAATCATTGCATTTTTGAATTTTGTAAAGCTACTGATGATGGTAGCTGACTCTACAGCCACTCCTACCTGTCATATCTTTAATCTGAATCTAGAGGTAAGTCTTTGTCCTCAGCTCTGGAAGGAAGCCAAAATCATTCCGCTACCCAAGGTTGGTAAAGCAGTCTTTATTGGTTCAAACAGCAGACCTATAAGCTTGCTGCCAGCTCTTAGCAAACTGTTGGAACAAATTGTGTTTGACTAAACACAATGTCAATTTGTTCACAGAGAAATAGCAACAGACTTTCAACATGTACTTCACTGACACAAATTACTGATTGGTTGAAAGAAATTGATAATAAGATTGAGAGCTGTATTGTTAGATTTCAGTGCAGCCTTTGATTTTATTGACCATAACAAATTTGTTTTCTTAACAGGTTATGGCTTTTCAGCCTCTGACATATTGTGGATTCAGAGCTATCTATCTAGTAAAAATCAAAGTGTTTTCTTTAATGGAAGTTTCTCTAATGTCAAACATGTGGTGTACCGCAGGGCAGCTCTATATACCTTCTATGCTTTTCTATTTTTACCAATGATCTGGCATTAAACAAAGAATGTTTCCATGTATGCTGTTTCATCCATTTATGCATCAGCAACCACGGCTAATGAAGTCACTGAAACCCTTAAAGAGTTGCAGTGTGTTTCGGAATGGGAACATCTCTAACACTAAGAACAATGTATTTGGTACGAATAATTCCCTATGTTCTAGAGCTCACCAGTCATTACCAGATTCAGTTGAGGCTGTTGAACAAGTTGAGGAGACAAAATAACTTGGTGTTACCATAAATTGTAAACTGTCATTGTCAAAACATAAAGATTGAATGGTTGTAAAGATGGCGAGAGGTCTTTCCGTAATACAGAGATGCTCTGCTTTTTTTGACAAAGCAAGTCCTGCAGCTTCATTAAATAGTATCCGCAAAACACCAGTCTCAATGTCAAGAGTGAAGAGGCGACTCCTGGATGCTGGCCTTCTAGGCAGAGTTGCAAAGAAAAAGCCATATCTCCTACTGGCCACTAAAAATAAAAGATTATGGCCAAAAGAACACAGACACTGGACAGAGGAACTCTGCCTTGAAGGCCAGCATCCCGGAGTCGCCTCTTCATTGTTGATGTTGAACATGGTGATTTGCGGTACTATTTAATGAAGCTGCCAGTTGAGGACTTCAGTGAGGCGTCTGTTTCTCAAACTAGATACTCTGATGAACTTGTCCTCTTGCTCAGTTGTGCACCGATGCCTCCCACTCCTCTTTCTATTCTGGTTAGAGTCCGTTTGGAGTAGTACACAGCATTGTAAAAGATCGTAAGTATCTTGGCAATTTTTCGCATCGAATAGCCTTCATTTCTCAAAACAAGAATGGACTGACATGTTTCAGAAGAAAGTTCTTTATTTCTGGCCATTTTGAGACTTTAATCGAACCCACAAATGCTGATTCTCCACATACTCAACTAGTCTAAAGAAGGCCAGTTTTATTGCTTCTTTAACCTCTTACACTTATGGTGGCGCTATTTCATTTTTGGAAGAAAAACGTTCCCGTTTAAAACAAGATATTTTGTCACAAAAAGATGCTCGACTATGCATATAATTGCTACTGTTCGAAAGAAAACACTCTGACGTGTCCAGAAATACAAATATCTTCTTTGTGCGTGCCCTAGAACGTGAGCTTCAGGCAAAACCAAGATGACTTGGCATCCAGGAAATGACAAGGATTTTTGAGGCTCTGTCTTTCATGATCTCCTTATATGGCTGTGAACGCAAGAGGAATGAGTCTGCCCTTTCTGTCGTTTCCCCAAGGTGTCTGCAGCATTGTGACGTATTTGTAGGCAGATCGTTGGAAGATTGACCATAAGAGACCACATTTACCACGTGTCCGCCCGGTGTCCTGCGCCGAAATTAGTGCGCAAAAGTCACCTGCCAGTATTTTTCCATGGAGCAGAGAGAGAAGCAAGCTTCCAAGAACTGCATGTCAATGAAGAGATATGTGAAAAAACACCTTGAGGATTGATTCCAAACAACGTTTGCCATGTTTCGGTCGATATTATGTAGTTAATCCGGAAAAAGTTTCACGTTGTAGGTGACTGCATTTTCGGTTCGTTTCGGTAGCCAGGCGCAATGTAGAAAACGGAACGATTTCTCCTACACACAGACGCTTTCAGGAAACACTGCGCATTTGGTATGTGGCTGAGAGTCTCCTCATTGAAAACATCAGAAGCTCTTCAAAGGTAAATGATTTTATTTATTTGGTTATCTGGCTTTTGTGAAAATGTTGCGTGCTACATGCTACACAAAATGCTATGCTAGCTTTGCATACTCTTACACAAATTAGTCAATTTCTATGGTTCAAAAGCATATTTTGAAAATCTGAGATGACAGTGTTGTTAAGAAAAGGCTAAGCTTGAGAGCAAACGCATTATTTTAATTTTATTTGCGATTTTCAGAAATCGTTAACGTTGCGTTATGCTAATGAGCCTGAGGCTTAGTCACAATCCCGGATCCGGGATGGGGAGTTTCAAGAGGTT
>NW_027005761.1:0-3716 GCF_036934945.1 Oncorhynchus masou masou | reverse complement strand
GGACACAATCATGAAATGGAACGACATTTATTGGATATTTCAAACTTTTTTAACAAAAAAAAACTGAAAAATTGGGCGTGCAAGATTATTCAGCCCCTTTACTTTCAGTGCAGCAAACTCTCTCCAGACGTTCAGTGAGGATCTCTGAATGATCCAATGTTGACCTAAATGACTAATGATGATAAATACAATCCACCTGTGTGTAATCAATTCTCCATATAAATGCACCTGCACTGTGATAGTCTCAGAGGTCCGTTAAAAGCGCAGAGAGCATCATGAAGAACAAGGAACACACCAGGCAGGTCCGAGATACTGTTGTGAAGAAGTTTAAAGCCGGATTTGGATACAAAAAGATTTCCCAAGCTTTAAACATCCCAAGGAGCACTGTGCAAGCGATAATATTGAAATGGAAGGAGTATCAGACCACTGCAAATCTACCAAGACCTGGCCGTCCCTCTAAACTTTCAGCTCATACAAGGAGAAGACTGATCAGAGATGCAGCCAAGAGGCCCATGATCACTCTGGATGAACTGCAGAGATCTACAGCTGAGGTGGGAGACTCTGTCCATAGGACAACAATCAGTCGTATATTGCACAAATCTGGCCTTTATGGACGAGTGGCAAGAAGAAAGCCATTTCTTAAAGATATCCATAAAAAGTGTTGTTTAAAGTTTGCCACAAGCCACCTGGGAGACACACCAAACATGTGGAAGAAGGTGCTCTGGTCAGATGAAACCAAAATTGAACTTTTTGGCAACAATGCAAAACGTTATGTTTGGCGTAAAAGCAACACAGCGCATCACCCTGAACACACCATACCCACTGTTAAACATGGTGGTGGCAGCATCATGGTTTGGGCCTGCTTTTCTTCAGCAGGGACAGGGAAGATGGTTACAATTGATGAGAAGATGGATGGAGCCAAATACAGGACCATTCTGGAAGAAAACCTGATGGAGTCTGCAAAAGACCTGAAACATTAAGCAAAATCTACAATGGAATGGTTAAAAAATAAACATATCCAGGTGTTAGAATGGCCAAGTCAAAGTCCAGACCTGAATCCAATCGTGAATCTGTGGAAAGAACTGAAAACTGCTATTCACAAATGCTCTCCATCCAACCTCACTGAGCTCGAGCTGTTTTGCAAGGAGGAATGGGAAAAAATCTCTCTCTCGATGTGCAAAACTGATACATACCCCAAGCGACTTACAGCTGTAATCGCAGCAAAAGGTGGCGCTACAAAGTATTAACTTAAGGGGGCTGAATAATTTTGCACACCCAATTTTTCAGTTTTTGATTTGTTAAAAAAGTTTGAAATATCCAATAAATGTCGTTCCACTTCATGATTGTGTCCCACTTGTTGATTCTTCACAAAAAAATACAGTTTTATATCTTTATGTTTGAAGCCTTAAATGTGGCAAAAGGTCGCAAAGTTCAAGGGGGCCGAATACTTTCGCAAGGCACTGTAGGGTCCCCATGAAAACATGAAGCATAGTTTTGTTTGAAAAAATCAATTTTTATATTCAGATCTAGGAACTGGGTTCTACAGTTTGAACCCCTGCTGTGTCTGGCTAGAAGGTTAGTGTGTTTTCTGAAGGAAAGCTAATTATTCATAATTTATGACATTCCTGGGAGTGTGTAAACTTAAATGTTTTATTACCATGTCATTTTTGTATGTTCTCTGCAGTTATCTACTTGAAAATGTATCAATTGACCAATTTGGCACATTTGGGCAGACTTGATACAACATTTTGAACAGTAATGGTTCCAATGGTTCATTGGATCAGTCTAAACCCTTGCACATATACTGCTGCCATCTAGTGGCCAAAATCTTGCATTTCCAAGATGATGGAACAATTTTTTTTTTAAATGTATGTTTTTTTCTTTGTATTATCTTTTGCCAGATATAATGTGTTATATTCCCCTACATTTATTTCACATTTCCACACACTTCAAAGTGTTTACTTTCAAATGGTACCAAGAATATGCATATCCTTGCTTCAGGTCCTGAGCTACAGGGTAGATGAACAAGGTGTTTATCTTTCATTTGAGCTATTGGACTTGTTAATGTGTGGAGGTTAAATATTTCTAAGAATATTTTTGCATTCTGTGCGCCACCGTTTGAGTTGAGCGGGGGGGTGTGGTACCCCTTGGGGAACCTGTACCGTTAACAAGTTAAAGAAGCAATAAAACTGGCCTTCTTAACACTAGTTGAGTATCTGGAGCATCAGCATTTGTGGGTTCGATTACAGGCTCAAAATGACCAGAAACAAAGACCTTTCTTCCAAAAATCGTCAGTATATTCTTGTTCTGAGAAATTAAGGCTATTCCATGTGAGAAATTGGCAAGAAAGTGAAGATCTCAGTGAAGATCTCATACAACACTGTGTACTACTCCCTTCCCCAAACAGCACAAACTGGCCCTAACCAGAATAGAAAGAGGAGTGGGAGGCTCCGGTGCACAACTGAGCAAGAGGACAAGTACATTAGAATGTCTAGTTTGAGAAACAGACTCCTATCAAGTCCTCAACTGGCAGCTTCATTAAATAGTATCCGCAAAACACCAATCTCAACGTCAACAGTGAAGAGGTGATTCCAGGAAGCCCATTCTCACACTTAGGGCTTCCCTCCCTAAGTGTGAGAATGGGGTGGACGTGGACTCGGACACACTTCGTCCCTTCCCTTTACACAAATGCATGACCACAGGATGTAACTGCCAGCCACAGTCTCCTGGATCAGTGAATGGGCTAGTCTACTACTGTCCCTCAGCTGACTAAGCTGTAGAAAGAAGCACATCTTGCTGGGACTATAGCGGAGAGCGGGGACACAAGTAACAAAGGACCTCAGTAAGATATTGCTGCATTATCGGAACTTGGAGCACAAGCATTTCGCTACGCTCACAATAACATCTGCTAGCCATGTGTACGTGACCAATCAAATTTGATTTGATTTGTTGTTCCTTCTCACTTTCTAGAAGCAATCAGTTTCAAGGCAAAAACACCGATTTGAGGTCTTCAATCAAACTGAGGATGGAGAAATGAGTGTGCACAAGACAGGTCATGGCTTCTTGCATGCATGGCTGTGAGATGTAAGTTACACTATAGAACATGTTGGGTTATTTGGATGACCAAAATGCTGGGTTGCAGGCAATGATTCAATAGTTGGGTTGTTTTCTATAAATACAGCAAGTTTGGATTGTTGGTGCTTGGCTATTAAGGTTGGGCTATGGACATTTAACTCAGCTAGTGGGTTAATTCTCCCGTCACCAGCACGTGAAGTCCGCCAGAATAGTATTCTAGTTCTATTGCGACTGAGTGGCTGACGAGTAGAGAACGGCTAACGTTATTTTGACAGACTAAGGGTGTTTTGGCTGAGTGAAAACCATGAGAATTGTAAGTAACAAATGTTATGAATTATTAATTTGATGGTCATTCAGGTAAAATAGGTTGTACTATCATAATTAAGTAGCTAGCTAATGTTAGCATGAACATGAGCTATCTAGCCATTTTTTGCTAATATCTCTGGCTGTGGTAACGTTAGCTAGCTAGCGTTAGCTTTGCGACCATGCTCGTGACGCCAGCTGACTGAATCGGGACAGAGCTTTGGGGGTAAAAAAACACAGATTTTCATTGACAGCATCTACGTCTTACACATTTTCATCAATAACCATTAGTACAACCTTAATGGAAACTTGAAAGGTCCACACTCCAGTCTAGTTGG
>NW_027005760.1:0-3717 GCF_036934945.1 Oncorhynchus masou masou | reverse complement strand
CTGTATTTAACTACTACTGAGTCTGTGTTTAACTACTACTCAGCCTGTATTTAACTTCTGAGTCTGTATTTAACTACTACTGAGTCTGTGTTTAACTACCACTCAGCCTGTATTTAACTACTGCTGAGTCTGTATTTAACTACTACTGAGTCTGTATTTAACTACCACTCAGCCTGTATTTAACTACTACCTGCCGTATTTAACTACTGCGCAGCCTGTGTTTAACTACCACTCAGCCTGTATTTAACTACTACTCAGCCTGTATTTAACTACTACTCAGCCTGTGTTTAACTACCACTCAGCCTGTATTTAACTACCACTCGAGCCTGTATTTAACTACTACTCAGCCTGTATTTAACTACTACTCAGCCTGTGTTTAACTACCACTCAGCCTGTGTTTAACTACTACTCAGCCTGTATTTAACTACTACTGAGTCTGTGTTTAACTACTACTAGCCTGTAGTTTAACTACTACTGAGTCTGTATTTAACTACTGCTGAGTCTGTGTTTAACTACTACTCAGCCTGTATTTAACTACCACTCAGCCTGTGTTTAACTACTACTCAGCCTGTATTTAACTACTGCTGAGTCTGTGTTTAACTACTACTCGGCGCCAGCGTTGCTTGCTGCTGAGTCTGTAATTTAACTACTACTCGGCCTGTGTTTGAGTCTGTATTTAACTACTACTCAGCCTGTATTTAACTACTACTCTGTATTTAACTACTACTGAGTCTGTATTTAACTACTACTCAGCCTGTATTTAACTACTACTCAGCCTGTATTTAACTACTACTGAGCCTGTATTTAACTACTACTCAGCCTGTATTTAACTACTACTCAGCCTGTATTTAACTACTCACTACTACTACTGAGTCTGTATTTAACAGCCTGTGTTTAACTACTACTCTGTGTTTAACTACTACTGAGTCTGTATTTAACTACTCAGCCTGTATTTAACTACTACTGAGTCTGTATTTAATCACAGCCTGTGTTAATAATAGCCTGTATTTAACTACTACTTGTGTTTAACTACTACTCAGTCTGTATTTAACTACTACTGAGGTCTGTATTTAACTACCACTCAGCCTGTATTTAACTACTACTCAGCCTGTATTTAACTACCACTCAGCCTGTGTTTAACTACTACTGAGTCTGTATTTAACTACTCAGCCTGTATTTAACTACTACTGAGTCTGTGTTTAACTACTACTGGTCTGAGTCTGTATTTAACTACTACTGAGCCTGTATTTAACTACCACTCAGCCTGTATTTAACTACCACTGGCCTGTATTTAACTACTACTCAGCCTGTATTTAACTACTACTGAGTCTGTGTTTTAACTACTACTCAGCTACCTGTATTTAACTACTCAGCCTGTATTTAACTACTACTCAGCCTGTATTTAACTACTACTGAGTCTGTATTTAACTACTACTCAGCCTGTATTTAACTACTCAGCCTGTATTTAACTACTCAGCCTGTATTTAACTACCACTCAGCCTGTATTTAACTACTACTGAGTCTGTATTTAACTACTACTCAGCCTGTATTTAACTACTACTCAGCCTGTATTTAACTACTACTCAGCCTGTATTTAACTACTACTCAGTCTGTATTTAACTACTCAGCCTTGTGATTAACTACTACTGAGTCTGTATTTAACTACTACTCAGCCTGTATTTAACTACTACTCAGCCTGTATTTAACTGCTACTGAGTCTGTATTTAATACTACTGAGCCTGTGTTTTGGCTCAACTACCACTCAGCCTGTATTTAACTACTAATCAGCCTGTATTTAATCACTACTCAGCCTGTATTTAACTACCACTCAGCCTGTATTTAACTACTCTCAGCCTGTATTTAACTACCACCAGCCTGTATTTAAATTTAACTACTCAGCCTGTATTTAACTACTACTCAGTCTGTATTTAACTACTACTCAGCCTGTATTTAACTACTACTCAGCCTGTGTTTAACTACTACTCAGCCTGTATTTAACTACTACTCAGCCTGTATTTAACTACTCAGCCTGTATTTAACTACTACTGAGTCTGTATTTAACTACTCAGCCTGTATTTAACTACTACTGAGTCTGTATTTAACTACTACTCAGCCTGTATTTAACTACCACTCAGCCTGTATTTAACTACTACTGAGTCTGTATTTAACTACTCAGTCTGTATTTAACTACTACTGAGTCTGTATTTAACTACTACTGAGTCTGTATTTAACTACTACTCAGCCTGTATTTAACTACTACTCAGCCTGTATTTAACTACTACTGAGTCTGTATTTAACTACTCAGTCTGTATTTAACTACTACTGAGTCTGTATTTAACTACTACTCAGCCTGTATTTAACTACTACTCAGCCTGTATTTAACTACTACTCAGCCTGTATTTAACTACTACTGAGTCTGTATTTA
Organism: Oncorhynchus masou masou; assembly: GCF_036934945.1. Classification (NCBI taxonomy): domain Eukaryota; kingdom Metazoa; phylum Chordata; class Actinopteri; order Salmoniformes; family Salmonidae; genus Oncorhynchus; species Oncorhynchus masou. The sequence goes on along the minus strand of NW_027005760.1, from coordinate 1,292 downwards.
ACTACTCAGCCTGTATTTAACTACTACTGAGTCTGTATTTAACTACTCAGCCTGTATTTAACTACTACTGAGTCTGTATTTAACTACTACTGAGTCTGTATTTAACTACTACTCAGCCTGTATTTAACTACTACTCAGCCTGTATTTAACTACTACTCAGCCTGTATTTAACTACTACTGAGTCTGTATTTAACTACTCAGCCTGTATTTAACTACTACTGAGTCTGTATTTAACTACTCAGCCTGTATTTAACTACTACTGAGTCTGTATTTAACTACTCAGCCTGTATTTAACTACTACTGAGTCTGTATTTAACTACTACTGAGTCTGTATTTAACTACTACTCAGCCTGTATTTAACTACTACTGAGTCTGTGTTTAACTACTACTGAGTCTGTATTTAACTACTACTCAGTCTGTATTTAACTACTACTGAGTCTGTATTTAACTACTACTCAGCCTGTATTTAACTACTCAGCCTGTATTTAACTACTACTGAGTCTGTATTTAACTACTACTGAGTCTGTATTTAACTACTACTCAGCCTGTATTTAACTACTACTGAGTCTGTATTTAACTACTACTCAGCCTGTATTTAACTACTACTGAGTCTGTATTTAACTACCACTCAGCCTGTATTTAACTACTACTCAGCCTGTATTTAACTACTACTCAGCCTGTATTTAACTACTACTCAGCCTGTATTTAACTACTACTCAGCCTGTATTTAACTACTACTCAGCCTGTATTTAACTACTACTCAGCCTGTATTTAACTACCACTCAGCCTGTATTTAACTACCACTCAGCCTGTGTTTAACTACTCAGCCTGTATTTAGCTACTCCTTAGCCTGCACCGTAAAGTCACTGAGAAATTGAGATACATGCTTCATAATCTGTGCTGACCGTATACACTGGCTTGTGCTTAGGCTACTCTCCTCACTACCAAACTCATGAACTGGATTGGATTGGAGTAAAGGAGTTCCGTGAAATTTTCCCATACTCACTAAAGGGACATTTCATTCATCTGCCAGTACTGCACAGTTACTTCCTGCTCAATTATGGAAGGAAATACATCAGGCCATAATTCATGAAATAAAACTGGATCTCTTACTGACCAGAGTTGATCTCTTGCAGACCCAGGAAGTTGATCTCTTACTGACCAGAAGTTGAGTCTCTTACTGACCAGAGTTGATCTCTTGCTGACCTGAGTTGATCTCTTACTGACCTGGGTTGATCTCTTGCTGACCAGAAGTTGATCTCTTACTGACCAGAGTTGATCTCTTACTGACC
>NW_027005759.1:0-3718 GCF_036934945.1 Oncorhynchus masou masou | reverse complement strand
ATGAACCGTGACAAGTTTAGTTTCTTATACAGCTCCTAGTCAGTAATAGTTTAGTGTCTTATACAGCTCCTAGTCAGTAATAGTTTAGTTTCTTATAGAGCTCCTAGTCAGTAATAGTTTAGTGTCTTATACAGCTCCTAGTCAGTAATAGTTTAGTTTCTTATACAGCTCCTAGTCAGTAATAGTTTAGTGTCTTATACAGCTCCTAGTAAGTAATAGTTTAGTTTCTTATAGAGCTCCTAGTCAGTAATAGTTTAGTTTCTTATACAGCTCCTAGTCAGTAATAGTTTAGTTTCTTATAGAGCTCCTAGTCAGTAATAGTTTAGTTTCTTATACAGCTCCTAGTCAGTAATAGTTTAGTTTCTTATAGAGCTCCTAGTCAGTAATAGTTTAGTTTCTTATAGAGCTCCTAGTCAGTAATAGTTTAGTTTCTTATACAGCTCCTAGTCAGTAATAGTTTAGTTTCTTATACAGCTCCTAGTCAGTAATAGTTTAGTTTCTTATACAGCTCCTAGTCAGTAATAGTTTAGTTTCTTATACAGCTCCTAGTCAGTAATAGTTTAGTTTCTTATAGAGCTCCTAGTCAGTAATTGTTTAGTTTCTTATACAGCTCCTAGTCAGTAATAGTTTAGTTTCTTATACAGCTCCTAGTCAGTAATAGTTTAGTTTCTTATAGAGCTCTTAGTCAGTAATAGTTTAGTTTCTTATACAGCTCCTAGTCAGTAATAGTTTAGTTTCTTATACAGATCCTAGTCAGTAATAGTTTTATTTCTTATAGAGCTCCTAGTCAGTAATAGTTTAGTTTCTTATACAGCTCCTAGTCAGTAATAGTTTAGTTTCTTATACAGCTCCTAGTCAGTAATAGTTTAGTTTCTTATACAGCTCCTAGTCAGTAATAGTTTAGTTTCTTATACAGCTCCTAGTCAGTAATAGTTTAGTTTCTTATAGAGCTCCTAGTCAGTAATGGTTTAGTTTCTTATACAGCTCCTAGTCAGTAATAGTTTAGTTTCTTATACAGCTCCTAGTCAGTAATAGTTTAGTTTCTTATACAGCTCCTAGACAGTAATAGTTTAGTTTCTTATACAGCTCCTAGTCAGTAATAGTTTAGTTTCTTATAGAGCTCCTAGTCAGTAATAGTTTAGTTTCTTATACAGCTCCTAGTCAGTAATAGTTTAGTTTCTTATACAGCTCCTAGTCAGTAATAGTTTAGTTTCTTATACAGCTCCTAGTCAGTAATAGTTTAGTTTCTTATACAGCTCCTAGTCAGTAATAGTTTAGTTTCTTATAGAGCTCCTAGTCAGTTATAGTTTAGTTTCTTATAGAGATCCTAGTCAGTAATAGTTTAGTTTCTTATACAGCTCCTAGTCAGTAATAGTTTAGTTTCTTATACAGCTCCTAGTCAGTAATAGTTTAGTTTCTTATACAGCTCCTAGTCAGTAATAGTTTAGTTTCTTATACAGCTCCTAGTCAGTAATAGTTTAGTTTCTTATACAGCTCCTAGTCAGTAATAGTTTAGTTTCTTATACAGCTCCTAGTCAGTAATAGTTTAGTTTCTTATACAGCTCCTAGTCAGTAATAGTTTAGTTTCTTATACAGCTCCTAGTCAGTAATAGTTTAGTTTCTTATACAGCTCCTAGTCAGTAATAGTTTAGTTTCTTATACAGCTCCTAGTCAGTAATAGTTTAGTTTCTTATACAGCTCCTAGTCAGTAATAGTTTAGTTTCTTATACAGCTCCTAGTCAGTAATAGTTTAGTTTCTTATACAGCTCCTAGTCAGTAATAGTTTAGTTTCTTATACAGCTCCTAGTCAGTAATAGTTTAGTTTCTTATACAGCTCCTAGTCAGTAATAGTTTAGTTTCTTATACAGCTCCTAGTCAGTAATAGTTTAGTTTCTTATACAGCTCCTAGTCAGTAATAGTTTAGTTTCTTATACAGCTCCTAGTCAGTAATAGTTTAGTTTCTTATAGAGCTCCTAGTCAGTAATAGTTTAGTTTCTTATACAGCTCCTAGTCAGTAATAGTTTAGTTTCTTATACAGCTCCTAGTCAGTAATAGTTTAGTTTCTTATACAGCTCCTAGTCAGTAATAGTTTAGTTTCTTATACAGCTCCTAGTCAGTAATAGTTTAGTTTCTTATACAGCTCCTAGTCAGTAATAGTTTAGTTTCTTATACAGCTCCTAGTCAGTAATAGTTTAGTTTCTTATACAGCTCCTAGTCAGTAATAGTTTAGTTTCTTATACAGCTCCTAGTCAGTAATAGTTTAGTTTCTTATACAGCTCCTAGTCAGTAATAGTTTAGTTTCTTATAGAGCTCCTAGTCAGTAATAGTTTAGTTTCTTATACAGCTCCTAGTCAGTAATAGTTTAGTTTCTTATAGAGCTCCTAGTCAGTAATAGTTTAGTTTCTTATACAGCTCCTAGTCAGTAATAGTTTAGTTTCTTATAGAGCTCCTAGTCAGTAATAGTTTAGTTTCTTATACAGCTCCTAGTCAGTAATAGTTTAGTTTCTTATAGAGCTCCTAGTCAGTAATAGTTTAGTTTCTTATACAGCTCCTAGTCAGTAATAGTTTAGTTTCTTATAGAGCTCCTAGTCAGTAATAGTTTAGTTTCTTATACAGCTCCTAGTCAGTAATAGTTTAGTTTCTTATAGAGCTCCTAGTCAGTAATAGTTTAGTTTCTTATACAGCTCCTAGTCAGTAATAGTTTAGTTTCTTATACAGCTCCTAGTCAGTAATAGTTTAGTTTCTTATACAGCTCCTAGTCAGTAATAGTTTAGTTTCTTATACAGCTCCTAGTCAGTAATAGTTTAGTTTCTTATAGAGCTCCTAGTCAGTAATAGTTTAGTTTCTTATACAGCTCCTAGTCAGTAATAGTTTAGTTTCTTATACAGCTCCTAGTCAGTAATAGTTTAGTTTCTTATACAGCTCCTAGTCAGTAATAGTTTAGTTTCTTATACAGCTCCTAGTCAGTAATAGTTTAGTTTCTTATACAGCTCCTAGTCAGTAATAGTTTAGTTTCTTATACAGCTCCTAGTCAGTAATAGTTTAGTTTCTTATACAGCTCCTAGTCAGTAATAGTTTAGTTTCTTATACAGCTCCTAGTCAGTAATAGTTTAGTTTCTTATAGAGCTCCTAGTCAGTAATAGTTTAGTTTCTTATAGAGCTCCTAGTCAGTAATAGTTTAGTTTCTTATAGAGCTCCTAGTCAGTAATAGTTTAGTTTCTTATACAGCTCCTAGTCAGTAATAGTTTAGTTTCTTATAGAGCTCCTAGTCAGTAATAGTTTAGTTTCTTATACAGCTCCTAGTCAGTAATAGTTTAGTTTCTTATAGAGATCCTAGTCAGTAATAGTTTAGTTTCTTATACAGCTCCTAGTCAGTAATAGTTTAGTTTCTTATACAGCTCCTAGTCAGTAATAGTTTAGTTTCTTATAGAGCTCCTAGTCAGTAATAGTTTAGTTTCTTATACAGCTCCTAGTCAGTAATAGTTTAGTTTCTTATAGAGCTCCTAGTCAGTAATAGTTTAGTTTCTTATACAGCTCCTAGTCAGTAATAGTTTAGTTTCTTATAGAGCTCCTAGTCAGTAATAGTTTAGTTTCTTATACAGCTCCTAGTCAGTAATAGTTTAGTTTCTTATAGAGCTCCTAGTCAGTAATAGTTTAGTTTCTTATAGAGCTCCTAGTCAGTAATAGTTTAGTTTCTTATACAGCTCCTAGTCAGTAA
>NW_027005758.1:0-3719 GCF_036934945.1 Oncorhynchus masou masou | reverse complement strand
CATGGCACAGTATCATGGCATAGTATAGTATCATGGCATAGTATCATGGCATAGTATAGTATCATGGCATAGTATCATGGCATAGTATAGTATCATGGCATAGTATCATGGCATAGTATAGTATCATGGCATAGTATCATGGCATAGTATAGTATCATGGCATAGTATAGTATCATGGCATAGTATAGTATCATGGCATAGTATCATGGCATAGTATCATGGCATAGTATCATGGCATAGTATCATAGCATAGTATAGTATCATGGCATAGTATCATGGCATAGTATAGTATCATGGCATAGTATCATGGCATAGTATCATGGCATAGTATAGTATCATAGTATAGTATCATGGCATAGTATAGTATCATGGCATAGTATCATGGCATAGTATAGTATCATGGCATAGTATAGTATCATAGTATAGTATCATGGAATAGTATTATGGCATAGTATAGTATCATGGCATAGTATCATGGCATAGTATCGTATCATTGCATAGTATCATGGCATAGTATAGTATCATGGCATAGTGTCATGGCATAGTGTCATGGCATAGTATAGTATCATGGCATAGTATAGTATCATAGTATAGTATCATGGAATAGTATTATGGCATAGTATAGTATCATGGCATAGTATCATGGCATAGTATCATGGCATAGTATCGTATCATTGCATAGTATTATTGCTTAGTATAGTATCATGGCACAGTATCATGGCATAGTATAGTAGCATTGCATAGTATCATGGCATAGTATAGTATCATGGCATAGTATCATGGCATACTATAGTATCATGGCATAGTATCATGGCATAGTATAGTATCATGGCATAGTATAATGGTAGAGTATAGTATCATGGCATAATACAGTGTCATGGCATAGTATCATGTTATTGTATAGTATCATGGCATAGTATAGTATCATGGCACAGTATCATGGCATAGTATAGTATCATGGCACAGTATCATGGCATAGTAGAGTATCATGGCATAGTGTCATGGCATAGTATAGTATCATGGCATAATATAGTATCATGGCATAGTATCATGGCATAGTATAGAATCATGGAATAGTATAGTATCATGGCATAGTGTAGTATCATGGCATAGTATCATGGCATAGTATCATGGCATAGTACATGGCATAGTATCGTATCATTGCATAGTATCATGGCATAGTATAGTATCATGGAATAGTATAGTATCATGGCATAGTGTAGTATCATGGCATAGTATCATGGCATAGTATCATGGCATAGTATCATGGCATAGTATCGTATCATTGCATAGTATCATGGCATAGTATAGTATCATGGCATAGTGTCATGGCATAGTGTCATGGCATAGTATAGTATCATGGCATAGTATAGTATCATAGTATAGTATCATGGAATAGTATTATGGCATAGTATAGTATCATGGCATAGTATCATGGCATAGTAGTATAGTATCATGGCATAGTATAGTATCATGGCATAGTATAGGCATGGCATAGTATCATGGCATAGTATAGTATAATGGCATAGTATCATGGCATAGTATCATGGCATAGTATCATGGCATAGTATAGTATCATGGCATAGTATCATGGCATAGTATCATGGCATAGTATAGTATCATGGCATAGCAGCATCATAGTATAAAATGCGAAGAGCATTTGGCAGTACAGTATCATGGCAGAGTATCATGCCGGTGGTATAGTATCATGGCACAGTATCATATAATAGTATAGTATCATTGCATAGTGTAGTATCATGGCATAGTAAAGTCCTCATGGAATTAGTACCGTATGTGTATCATGGCATAGTATCAGCGGCATAGTATAGTATCATGACATAGTATCATGTATCATGGCATAGTATAGTATCATGGCATAGTATAGTGTCATAGTATAATCATAATAGTATTATGGCATAGTATAGTATCATGGCATAGTATCGTATCATCATTGCATAGTATCATGGCATAGTATAGTATCGATATGTCATGCAGTGTCATGGCATAGTATAGCATCATAGTATAGTATCATGGAATAGTATCGTGGCATAGTATAGTATCATGGAATTGTATCATGGCATAGTATCAGATCACTGCATAGCATTAAGGGCTTAGTATAGTATCATGGCACAGTATCATGGCATAGTATAGTATCATTATATAGTATCATATAGTATAGTATCATGGAATAGTATCATGGCATACCATAGTATCATGTATCATGGCATAGTATCATGGGCATAGTATGATGGTAGAGTATAGTATCATGGCATAATACAGTGTCATGGCATAGTATCATGTTATTGTATAGTATCATGGCATAGTATAGTATCATGGCACAGTATCATGGCATAGTATAGCATCATGGCATAGTATCATGGCATAGTAGAGTATCAGTATGTCATGGCATAGTATAGTATCATGGCATAATATATAGTATCATGGCATAGTATCATAGCATAGTATAGTATCATGGCATAGTATCATGGCATAGTATCATGGCATAGTATCATGGCATAGTATCATGGCATATGCATGGTATAGTAGCATGGCATAGTAGCATGGCATAGTATAGTATAGTATCATGGCATAGTATAGTATCAGCATAGTATCATGGCATAGTATAGTATCATGGCATAGTATCATGGCATCATAGTATAGTATCATGGAATAGTATCATGACATAGTATAGTATCATGGGTATAGTATAGTATCATGGCATAGTATCATGGCATAGTATAGTATCATGGCATAGTGTCATGGCATAGTGTCATGGCATAGTATAGTATCATGGCATAGTATAGTATCATAGTATAGTATCATGGAATAGTATTATGGCATAGTATAGTATCATGGCATAGTATCATGGCATAGTATCGTATCATTGCATAGTATTATGGCTTAGTATAGTATCATGGCACAGTATCATGGCATAGTATAGTATCATTGCATAGTATCATGGCATAGTATAGTATCATGGCATAGTATCATGGCATACTATAGTATCATGGCATAGTATCATGGCATAGTATAGTATCATGGCATAGTATAATGGTAGAGTATAGTATCATGGCATAATACAGTGTCATGGCATAGTATCATGTTATTGTATAGTATCATGGCATAGTATAGTATCATGGCACAGTATCATGGCATAGTATAGTATCATGGCACAGTATCATGGCATAGTAGAGTATCATGGCATAGTGTCATGGCATAGTATAGTATCATGGCATAATATGTATCATGGCATAGTATCATGGCATAGTATGATATCATGTAACAAGCATAGTATCATGGCATAGTGTAGTATCATGGCATAGTATCATGGCATGGTATCATGGCATAGTATCATGGCATAGTATAGTATCATTGGCATAGTATCATGGCATAGTATAGTATCATGGCATAGTATAGTATCATGGCATAGTAGTATCATGGCATAGTATCATGGCATAGTATCATGGCATAGTATGGTATCATTAGTATGAGTATCATGGCATAGTATAGTATCATGGCATAGTGTCATGGCATAGTGTCATGGCATAGTATAGTATCATGGCATAGTATAGTATCATAGTATAGTATCATGGAATAGTATTATGGCATAGTATAGTATCATGGCATAGTATCATGGCATAGTATCGTATCATTGCATAGTATCATGGCATAGTATAGGATCATGGCATAGTGTCATGGCATAGTATAGTATCATTGCA
>NW_027005757.1:0-3720 GCF_036934945.1 Oncorhynchus masou masou | reverse complement strand
TGTTTCCCCTGCCAATAAAACCCAATGTAAACATACAGTATGTTTCCCCTGCCAATAAAACCCAATGTAAACATACAGTATGTTTCCCCTGCCAATAAAACCCAATGTAAACATATAGTATGTTTCCCATGTCAATAAAACCCAATGTAAACATACAGTATGTTTCCCATGCCAATAAAACCCAATGTAAACATACAGTATGTTCCCCCTGCCAATAAAACCCAATGTAAACATATAGTACGCCTCCTGCCAAAAACCCAATGTAAACATATAGCATGTTTCCATGTCAATAAACCCAATGTAAACATACAGTATGTTTCCCATGCCAATAAACCCAATGTAAACATACAGTATGTTTCCCCTGCCAATAAAACCCAATGTAAACATATAGTAATGTTTCCCATGTGCCAATAAAACCCAAATGTAAACATACAGTATGTTTCCATGTCAATAAAAACCCAATGTAAACATACAGTATGTTCCCCTGCCAATAAAACCCAATGTAAACATATAGTACGTTTCCTGCCCAGTAAGGCCCAGAAACCTAATGTAAACATATAGTATGTTTCCCATGCCAGTAAAACCCAATGTAAACATACAGTATGTTTCCATGCCAATAAAACCTAATGTAAACATACAGTATGTTTCCCCTGCCAATAAAACCCAATGTAAACATATAGTACGTTTCCCATGCCAATAAAACCCAATGTAAACATACAGTATGTTTCCCATGCCAATAAAACCCAATGTAAACATACAGTATGTTCCCCCTGCCAATAAAACCCAATGTAAACATATAGTATGTTTCCCCTGCCAATAAAACCCAATGTAAACATATAGTATGTCCCCATGCCAATAAAACCCAATGTAAACATACAGTATGTTTCCCCATGCCAATAAAACCCAATGTAAACATATAGTATGTTTCCCATGCCAATAAAACCCAATGTAAACATACAGTATGTTTCCCCTGCCAATAAAACCCAATGTAAACATACAGTATGTTTCCCCTGCCAATAAAACCCAATGTAAACATATAGTATGTTTCCCATGCCAATAAAACCCAATGTAAACATATAGTATGTTTCCCATGCCAATAAAACCCATTGAATTGAGAGAGAGAGACTGAGAGCATGGCAGAGAGAGGGGTGGCAGAGGGAGTGAGACTGAGAGCATGGCAGAGAGAGGAGTGGCAGAGGGAGTGAGACTGAGAGCATGGCAGAGAGAGAGAGGGGGAGGTAAAGTCCTTCCCTATCAAAGTAGTGTAAGATAAACAGCTTCTCTGATGGCCTTGGGAACCAGATACACAACATGTGGTTTTCATTTCGCACCAGATTTTTTTTTGTCCAACACCGTTGCTGCTTGTGTCACGTATACTCCCTCCCCGGGCTCGAGGTCGTCAGGCTGCTCATTATTACGCACACCTGTCACCATTATTACGCACACCTGTCACCATTATTACACACACCTGTCACCATTATTACACACACCTGTCACCATTATTACACACACCTGTCACCATTATTACGCACACCTGTCACCATTATTACGCACACCTGTCACCATTATTACGCACACCTGTCACCATTATTACACACACCTGTCACCATTATTACACACACCTGTCACCATTGTTATGCACATCAGCGCCTCATCCGACTCACCTGGACTCCATCATCTCCCTGATTACCTTCCCTATATCAGTCATCCCTTTGGTTCCTTCCCCAGGCGTTATTGACTCTGTTCCATGGCTGTACACAACGTGTGTCTCGTTCTGGTCTATGATGGTTGAGTTATTAAAGATCCACTCCCTGTACTTGCTGCCCGACTCCCAGTGTAGACGGTACCCCTTGTTTAGTTATTAAAGATCCACTCCCTGTACTTGCTGCCCGACTCCCAGCGTAGACGGTACAGCTTGTTTAGTTATTAAAGATCCACTCCCTGTACTTGCTGCCCGACTCCCAGTGTAGACGGTACCCCTTGTTTAGTTATTAAAGATCCACTCCCTGTACTTGCTTCCCGACTTCCAGCGTAGACGGTACCCCTTGTTTAGTTATTAAAGATCCACTCCCTGTACTTGCTGCCCGACTCCCAGTGTAGACGGTACCCCTTGTTTAGTTATTAAAGATCCACTCCCTGTACTTGCTTCCCGACTTCCAGCGTAGATGGTACCCCTTGTTTAGTTCTTAAAGATCCACTCCCTGTACTTGCTTCCCGACTCCCAGTGTAGATGGTACCCTTGTTTAGTTATTAAAGATCCACTCCCTGTACTTGCTGCCCGACTCCCAGTGTAGACGGTACAGCTTGTTTAGTTATTAAAGATCCACTCCCTGTACTTGCTTCCCGACTCCCAGTGTAGACGGTACCCCTTGTTTAGTTATTAAAGATCCACTCCCTGTACTTGCTTCCCGACTTCCAGCGTAGATGGTACCCCTTGTTTAGTTATTAAAGATCCACTCCCTGTACTTGCTGCCCGACTCCCAGTGTAGACGGTACCCCTTGTTTAGTTATTAAAGATCCACTCCCTGTACTTGCTTCCCGACTTCCAGCGTAGATGGTACCCCTTGTTTAGTTATTAAAGATCCACTCCCTGTACTTGCTGCCCGACTCCCAGTGTAGACGGTACAGCTTGTTTAGTTATTAAAGATCCACTCCCTGTACTTGCTTCCCGACTCCCAGTGTAGACGGTACAGCTTGTTTAGTTATTAAAGATCCACTCCCTGTACTTGCTTCCCGACTCCCAGCGTAGATGGTACCCCTTGTTTAGTTATTAAAGATCCACTCCCTGTACTTGCTTCCCGACTCCCAGCGTAGATGGTACCCCTTGTTTAGTTATTAAAGATCCACTCCCTGTACTTGCTTCCCGACTCCCAGCGTATGGTACCCCTTGTTTAGTTATTAAAGATACACTCCCTGTACTTGCTTCCCGACTCCCAGCGTAGATGGTACCCCTTGTTTAGTTATTAAAGATCCACTCCCTGTACTTGCTTCCCGACTCCCAGCGTAGATGGTACCCCTTGTTTAGTTATTAAAGATCCACTCCCTGTACTTGCTGCCCGACTCCCAGTGTAGACGGTACAGCTTGTTTAGTTATTAAAGATCCACTCCCTGTACTTGCTTCCCGACTCCCAGCGTAGATGGTACCCCTTGTTTAGTTATTAAAGATCCACTCCCTGTACTTGCTGCCCGACTCCCAGTGTAGACGGTACAGCTTGTTTAGTTATTAAAGATCCACTCCCTGTACTTGCTTCCCGACTCCCAGTGTAGATGGTACCCTTGTTTAGTTATTAAAGATACACTCCTGTACTTGCTTCCCGACTCCCAGCGTAGATGGTACCCTTGTTTAGTTATTAAAGATCCACTCCCTGTACTTGCTTCCCCGACTCCCAGTGTAGACGGTACAGCTTGTTTAGTTATTAAAGATCCACTCCCTGTACTTGCTGCCCGACTCCCAGTGTAGACGGTACCCTTGTTTAGTTATTAAGGATCCACTCCCTGTACTTGCTTCCCGACCCCAGCGTAGATGGTACCCTTGTTTAGTTATTAAAGATCCACTCCTGTACTTGCTTCCCGACTCCAGCGTAGACGGTACCCTTGTTTAGTTATTAAAGATCCACTCCTGTACTTGCTGCCCGACTCCCAGTGTAGACGGTATAGTTTGTTTAGTTATTAAAGATCCACTCCCTGTACTTGCTTCCCGACTCCCAGCGTAGACGGTAC
>NW_027005756.1:0-3720 GCF_036934945.1 Oncorhynchus masou masou | reverse complement strand
AATTCAATTCAATTCAAGGGGCTTTATTGGCATGGGAAACATATGTTAACATTGCCAAAGCAAGTAAGGTATATAATATATAAAGTGAAATAAACAATAAAAATTAACAGTAGACATCACACATACAGAAGTTTCAAAACAATAAAGACATTACAAATGTCATATTATATATATATACAGTGTTTTTACAATGTGCAAATGGTAAAGGACACAAGATAAAATAAATAAGCATAGATATGTGTTGTATTTACAATGGTGCGTGTTCTTCACTGGTTGCCCTTTTCTCGTGGCAACAGGTCACAAATCTTGCTGCTCTGATGGCACACTGTGGAATTTCACCCAGTAGATATGGGAGTTTTTCAAAATTGGATTTGTTTTCGAATTCTTTGTGGATCTGTGTAATCTGAGGGAAATATGTCTCTCTAATATGGTCATACATTGGGCAGGAGGTTAGGAAGTGCAGCTCAGTTTCCACCTCATTTTGTGGGCAGTGAGCACATAGCCTGTCTTCCCTTGAGAGCCATGTCTGCCTACGGCGGCCTTTCTCAATAGCAAGGCTATGCTCGCTGAGTCTGTACATAGTCAAAGCTTTCCTTAATTTTGGGTCAGTCACAGTGGTCAGGTATTCTGCCGCTGTGTACTCTCTGTGTAGGGCCAAATAGCATTCTAGTTTGCTCTGTTTTTTTGTTAATTCTTTCCAATGTGTCAAGTAATTATCTTTTTGTTTTCTCATGATTTGGTTGGGTCTAATTGTGCTGCTGTCATGGGGCTCTGTAGGGTGTGTTTGTGAACAGAGCCCCAGGACCAGCTTGCTTAGGGGACTCTTCTCCAGGTTCATCTCTCTGTAGGTGATGGCTTTGTTGTGGAAGGTTTGGGAATCGCTTCCTTTTAGGTGGTTATAGAATTTAACTGCTCTTTTCTGGATTTTGATAATTAGTGGGTATCGGCCTAATTCTGCTCTGCATGCATTATTTGGTGTTCTACGTTGTACACTGAGGATATTTTTGCAGAATTCTGCGTGCAGAGTCTCAATTTGGTGTTTGTCCCATTTTGTGAAGTCTTGGTTGGTGAGCGGACCCCAGACCTCACAACCATAAAGAGCAATGGGCTCTATGACTGATTCAAGTATTTTTAGCCAAATCCTAATTGGTATGTTGAAATTTATGTTCCTTTTGATGGCATAGAATGCCCTTCTTGCCTTGTCTCTCAGATCGTTCACAGCTTTGTGGAAGTTACCTGTGGCGCTGATGTTTAGGCCAAGGTATGTATAGTTTTTTGTGTGCTCTAGGGCAACAGTGTCTAGATGGAATTTGTATTTGTGGTCCTGGTGACTGGACCTTTTTGGAACACCATTATTTTGGTCTTACTGAGATTTACTGTCAGGGCCCAGGTCTGACAGAATCTGTGCATAAGATCTAGGTGCTGCTGTAGGCCCTCCTTGGTTGGTGACAGAAGCACCAGATCATCAGCAAACAACAGACATTTGACTTCAGATTCTAGTAGGGTGAGGCCGGGTGCTGCAGACTTTTCTAGTGCCCGCGCCAGTTCGTTGATATATATGTTGAAGAGGGTGGGGCTTAAGCTGCATCCCTGTCTAACCCCACGACCCTGTGTGAAGAAATGTGTGTGTTTTTGCCAATTTTAACCGCACACTTGTTGTTTGTGTACATGGATTTTATGATGTCGTATGTTTTACCCCCAACACCACTTTCCATCAGTTTGTATAGCAGACCCTCATGCCAAATTGAGTCGAAGGCTTTTTGAAATCAACAAAGCATGAGAAGACTTTGCCTTTGTTTTGGTTTGTTTGGTTGTCAATTAGGGTGTGCAGGGTGAATACATGGTCTGTTGTACGGTAATTTGGTAAAAAGCCAATTTGACATTTGCTCAGTACATTGTTTTCATTGAGGAAGTGTACGAGTCTGCTGTTAATGATAATGCAGAGGATTTTCCCAAGGTTACTGTTGACGCATATTCCACGGTAGTTATTGGGGTCAAATTTGTCTCCATTTTTGTGGATTGGGGTGATCAGTCCTTGGTTCCAAATATTGGGGAAGATGCCAGAGCTAAGGATGATGTTAAAGAGTTTTAGTATAGCCAATTGGAATTTGTTGTCTGTATATTTGATCATTTCATTGAGGATACCATCAACACCACAGGCCTTTTTGGGTTTGAGGGTTTTTATTTTGTCCTGTAACTCATTCAATGTTATTGGAGAATCCAGTGGGTTCTGGTAGTCTAAGATCTGTATTTGATCATGTATATGTTTTTGCTCTTTATTCTTTGTTATAGAGCCAAAAGATTGGAGAAGTGGTTTACCCATATATCTCCATTTTGGATAGATAATTCTTCGTGTTGTTGTTTGTTTAGTGTTTTCCAATTTTCCCAGAAGTGGTTAGAGTCTATGGATTCTTCAATTACATTGAGCTGATTTCTGACATGCTGTTCCTTCTTTTTCCGTAGTGTATTTCTGTATTGTTTAGTGATTCACCATTGTGAAGCGTAGACTCAGGTTTTCCGGGTCTCTATGTTTTTGGTTGGACAGGTTTCTCAATTTCTTTCTTAGAATTTTGCATTCTTCATCAAACCATTTGTCATTGTTGTTAATTTTCTTCGGTTTTCTATTTGAGATTTTTTAGATTTGATAGGGGAAGCTGAGAGGTCAAATATACTGTTAAGATTTTCTACTGCCAAGTTTACACCTTCACTATTACAGTGGAACGTTTTATCCAGGAAATTGCCTAAAAGGGGATTGAATTTGTTGTTGCCTAATTGTTTTTTGGTAGGTTTCCAAACTGCATTCCTTCCATCTATAGCTTTCTTAATGTTACTCAAGTTCCTTTGCTTTGATGCCTCATGATTGAGTAGTTGCTCTGTTTAGGTAGACTGTGATTTTGCTGTGGTCTGATAGGGTGTCAGTGGGCTGACTGTGAACGCCTGAGAGACTCTGGGTTGAGGTCAGTGATAAGTAGTTCACAGTACTACTGCCAAGAGATGAGCTATAGGTGTACCTACCATAGGAGTCCCTCGAAGCCTACCATTGACTATGTACATGCCCAGCGTGCGACAGAGCTGCAGGAGTTGTGACCCGTTTTTGTTGCGTTATGTTGTCATATAACAACACAGCTCATCTCTCCCTTCAGCTCTGCATAATGCTGACGTCACCTACCTACAACATAACAACACAGCTCTCATCTCTCCCTTCAGCTCTGCATAATGCTGACGTCACTACCTACAACATAACAACACAGCTCTCATCTCTCCCTTCAGCTCTGCATAGTGCTGAGCGTCACCTACCTACAACATAACAACACAGCTCATCTCTCCCTTCAGCTGCATATGCTAAAGTCACTACCTACAACATAACAACACAGCTCTCATCTCTCCCTTCAGCTCTGCATAATGCTGACGTCACCTACCTGCTGCCAGCAGCTCTCATCTCTCCCTTCAGCTCTGCATAATGCAGACGTCACTACCTACAACATAACAACACAGCTCTCATCTCTCCCTTCAGCTCTGCATAATGCTTGACGTACCTACCTACAACATAACAACACAGCTCTCATCTCTCCCTTCGGCTCTGCATAATGCTAAAGTCACTACCTACAACATAACAACACAGCTCTCATCTCTCCCTTCAGCTCTGCATAATGCTGACGTCACTACCTACAACATAACAACACAGCTCCTCATCTCACCCTTCAGCTCATGCATAATGCT
>NW_027005755.1:0-3721 GCF_036934945.1 Oncorhynchus masou masou | reverse complement strand
TGTACACCTGCACATTGGTCTGGTGCTGGTACTCCCTGTATATAGCTCCATCCTTGTGTATTTTATTCCTCTTCTGTTACTATTTATTATTTTAAAACTCTTCATCGTTGGGAAGGGCACGTAAGCAGGCATTTCACAGTAAAGTCTACACCAGTTGTATTTTCCACATGTGACAATTACATTTGATTGGATTTGACTCAAACTGGAGCAAGAGAGAGAGAAAGCATCAACTGAAACTGGAAGAGAGGAGGAGAGACAGCATGAACTTAAACTGTAAGAGAGAGGAGAGACAGCCGTCCTTGACACAACTGGGACAGAATGTGAGCTATGGGAAATACAGGAAATGTACGTCCAGCTGGGAATCAAGAAGGTTCTCATCCCATCTGTGCTGTGTTTGCATCCCGACTAGCACCCTATTCCCTTTGTAGTGCACTACTTTTGTGCACTTGCCAAAGTAGGGCACTACCTAGGGAATAGGGTACCATTTGGGAAGCATGCACTTTAACTACTACCAGCAGACAGTATCCTACCAGCAGACAGTTGCCCATCCACTCTGCCAGGTAGATTCAGCTCCTCAGGCCAGCACTGGAACACTCTGACCACCTTCTCACAGCCTTTCTGCCTCACCACGGTCTCAGTGTGTGCTGCTATGGAGCTGACCTCCACTGCATACACCTACAGGAATAAACAGTGAACACAAGGCTCAAAAGAAAAGTTAGCTTCTATCCACTAATTCAGTTAATAGAATATCCTAAATATTGTTATATTGCAGGGAGGATGTGACACAGTGACCCTGTTAACATTAATAATAATATATTATAATCATGGATGGGCCAGGCGGGCACAGAAGAAACTGATGACTCTGCTGCCAGAGCCCAGGTCCATGACCACCTTCTCCCTGAGTGGGGCGCCGTTGGTCAAGGTGACCTGGCGGTGCGCCTCCATCCTCACACGGTCACTCAGCATCTCCAGGTGAAGCCTATGGGTAAGCAGAAACACAGACAACAATATTAACACATTTACATTACAGTCTATGTCCCAAAATACTTCTGGCGCCGACAGAGATGGCCGCCTCGCTTCGCGTTCCTAGGAAACTATGCAGTATTTTGTTTTTTTACGTGTTATTTCTTACATTGGTAACCCAGGTAATCTTAGGTTTTATTACATACAGTCGGGAACTACTGAATATAAGAGCAACGTCAACTCACCATCATTACGACCAGGAATACGACTTTCCCGAAGCAGATTCTGTGTTTTGCCCACCACCCAGGACAATGGATGGGATCCCAGCCGGCGAACCAAAACAACGTCGCAGTAAAAGGGGCAGACGAAGCGGTCTTCTGGTCAGGCTCCAGAGACGGCACATCGCGCACTGCTCCTGAGCATACTACTCGCCAATGACCAGTCTGTTGACAACAAGGTTGATGAAATCCGGGCAAGGGTAGCATTCCAGAGAGACATAAGAGACTGTAACATTCTTTGCTTCACGGAAACACGGCTCACTCGAGATGCGCTATCGGAGCCGGTACAGCCAGCTGGTTTCTTCACGCATCGCGCCGACAGAAACAAGCATCTTTCTGGTAAGAAGAGGGGCGAGGGGTATACCTTATGATGAACGAGACGTGGTGTGATCATAACATCATACAGGAACTCAGGTCCTTCTCTTCACCTGACTTAGAATTCCTCACAATCAAATGTCGAAAGCATTATCTCCCAAGAGAATTCTCTTTGATTATAATCACAGCCGCATATATTCCCCCCAAGCAGACACTTCGATGGCCCTGAATGAACTTCATTTGACTCTATGTAAACTGGAACCACATATCCTGACGCTGCATTCATTGTAGCTGGGGATTTTAACAAGGCTAATCTGAAAACAAGATGCCCTAAATTCTATCAGCATATCGATTGTGCTACCGGGGCTGGTAAAACCCTGGATCATTGTTATTCTAACTTCCGCGACGCATATAAGGCCCTTCCCCGCCCTCCTTTTGGAAAAGCTGACCACGACTCCATTTTATTGCTCCCAGCCTATAGACAGAGACTAAAACAGAAAGCCCGCGCGCTCAGGTCTATTCAACACTGGTCCGACCAATCTGACGCTTCAAGACTGCTTCGATCACGTGGATTGGGATATGTTCCGCATTGCGTCCAACAACAACATTGACGAATACGCTGATTCGGTGAGCGAGTTCATTAGCAAGTGCATTGGTGATGTCATACCCACAGCAGCTATTAAAACATTCCCAAACCAGAAACTGTGGATTTTGATGGCAGCATTCGCACGAAACTGAAAGCACAAACCATTGCTTTTAACCAGGGCAAGGTGACCGGAAACATGACCGAATACAAACAGTGTAGATATTCCCTCCGCAAGGCAATCAAACAAGCTAAGCGTCAGTATAGAGACAAAGTAGACTTGCAATTCAACGGCTCAGACACAAGAGGTATGTGGCAGGGTCTACAGTCGCGGACCAGGATGTCTTGCTCCCAGACAGACTAAATAACTTCTTTGCTCGCTTTGAGGACAATACAGTGCCACTGACACGGCCCGCTACCAAAACCTGCGGACTCTTCTTCACTGCAGCCGACGTGGGTAAAACATTTAAACGTGTTAACCCTCGCAAGGCTGCAGGCCCAGACGGCATCCCCAGCCGCGTCCCTCAGAACATGTGCAGACCAGCTGGCTGGTGTGTTTACGGACATATTCAATCAATCCTTATCCCAGTCTGCTGTCCCCACATGCTTCAAGAGGGCCACCATTGTTCCTGTTCCCAAGAAAGCTAAGGTAACTGAGCTAAACGACTATCGCCCCGTAGCACTCACTTCCATCATCATGAAGTGCTTTGAGAGACTAGTCAAGGACCATATCACCTCCAGCCTACCTGACACCCTAGACCCACTTCAATTTGCTTACCGCCCCAATAGGTCAACAGACGATGCAATCGCAACCACACTGCACACTGCCCTAACCCATCTGGAAAAGAGTGTTGTTCATCGACTACAGAATGCTGTTCATCGACTACAGCTCAGCATTTAACAATAATAGTACCCTCCAAACTCGTCATCATGCTTGAGCCCCTGGTTCTTGACCCCGCCCTGTGCAACTGGGTACTGGACATGCCGCCCCAGGTGGTGAGGGTAGGTAACAACATCTCCACCACGTTGATCCTCAACACTGGGGCCCCACAAGGGTGCGTTCTGAGCCCTCTCCTATACTCCCTGTTCACCCAAGACTGCGTGGCCAAGTTTGCGGACGACACTACAGCGGTAGGCTTGATTACCAACAACGACGAGACGGCCTACAGGGAGGAGGTGAGGGCCCTCGGAGTGTGGTGTCAGGAAAATAACCTCACATTCAATGTCAACAAAACAAAGGAGATGATCGTGGACTTCAGGAAACAGCAGAAGGAGCACCCCCTATTCACATTGATGGGATAGTAGTGGAGAGGGTAGTAAGTTTTAAGTTCCTCGGCATACACATCACGGACAAACTGAATTGGTCCACCCACACAGACAGCATCGTGAAGAAGGCGCAGCAGCGCCTCTTCAACCTCAGGAGGCTGAAGAAATTTGGCTTGTCACCAAAAGCACTCACAAACTTTTACAGATGCACAATCTAGAGCATCCTGTCGGGCTGTATCACCGCCTGGTACGGTAACTGCTCCGCCCACAACCGTAAGGCTCTCCAGAGGGTAGTGAGGTCTGCACAACGCATCAC
>NW_027005754.1:0-3722 GCF_036934945.1 Oncorhynchus masou masou | reverse complement strand
TGCTACAGTACAGGGGTGTTTACAGTGATGTGTTGCTACAGTACAGGGGTGTTTACAGTGATGTGATGTTTGCTACAGTACAGGGGTGTTTACAGTGATGTGATGTTTGCTACAGTACAGGGGTGTTTACAGTGATGTTGCTACAGTACAGGGGTGTTTACAGTGATGTTTGCTACAGTACAGGGGTGTTTACAGTGATGTTGCTACAGTACAGGGGTGTTTACAGTGATGTTTGCTACAGTACAGGGGTGTTTACAGTGATGTTTGCTACAGTACAGGGGTGTTTACAGTGATGTGATGTTGCTACAGTACAGGGGTGTTTAAAGTGATGTGATGTTTCCTACAGTATTGGTAAGTGTTTATACATGATGTTTGCTACAGTACAGGTTACAGTGATGTTTGCTACAGTACAGGGGTGTTTACAGTGATGTTTCCTACAGTACAGGGGTGTTTACAGTGATGTGATGTTGCTACAGTACAGGGGTGTTTACAGTGATGTGATGTTTCCTACAGTACAGGGGTGTTTACAGTGATGTGATGTTGCTACAGTACAGGGGTGTTTACAGTGATGTTTGCTACAGTACAGGGGTGTTTACAGTGATGTGATGTTGCTACAGTACAGGGGTGTTTACAGTGATGTGATGTTGCTACAGTACAGGGGTGTTTACAGTGATGTTGCTACAGTACAGGGGTGTTTACAGTGATGTGATGTTTGCTACAGTACAGGGGTGTTTACAGTGATGTTTGCTACAGTACAGGGGTTTTACAGTGATGTTTGCTACAGTACAGGGTGTTTACAGTGATGTTTGATGTTTACAGTGATGTTTGCTACAGTACAGGGGTGTTTAAAGTGATGGATGTTTCCTACAGTACAGGGGTGTTTACAGTGATGTGATGTTTGCTACAGTACAGGGGTGTTTACAGTGATGTTGCTACAGTACAGGGGTGTTTACAGTGATGTTTGCTACAGTACAGGGGTGTTTACAGTGATGTGATGTTGCTACAGTACAGGGGTGTTTACAGTGATGTTTGCTACAGTACAGGGGTGTTTACAGTGATGTGATGTTTGCTACAGTACAGGGGTGTTTACAGTGATGTGATGTTTGCTACAGTACAGGGGTGTTTACAGTGATGTTTGCTACAGTACAGGGGTGTTTACAGTGATGTTTGCTACAGTACAGGGTGTTTACAGTGATGTGATACCACAGTACAGGGGTGTTTACAGTGATGTTTGCTACAGATGTTGCCTACAGTACAGGGGTGTTTACAGTGATGTGATGTTTGCTACAGTACAGGGGTGTTTACAGTGATGTGATGTTTGCTACAGTACAGGGGTGTTTACAGTGATGTTTGCTACAGTACAGGGGTGTTTACAGTGATGTTTGCTACAGTACAGGGGTGTTTACAGTGATGTTTGCTACAGTACAGGGGTGTTTACAGTGATGTTTGCTACAGTACAGGGGTGTTTACAGTGATGTGATGTTTGCTACAGTACAGGGGTGTTTACAGTGATGTGATGGGGTTTGTGATGTGATGTTGCTACAGTACAGGGGTGTTTACAGTGATGTGATGTTGCTACAGTACAGGGGTGTTTACAGTGATGTTTGCTACAGTACAGGGGTGTGATGTTTCCTACAGTGATGTGATGTTGCTACAGGGTGCTTTACAGTGATGGTGTTTACAGTGATGTTTGCTACAGTACAGGGGTGTTTACAGTGATGTTTCCTACAGTACAGGGGGGTGTTTACAGTGATGTGATGTTTGCTACAGTACAGGGGTAATACAGTGATGTTTGCTATGGTATTGGTGTTTACAGCTACAGTACAGGGGTGTTTACAGTGATGTTTGCTACAGTACAGGGGTGTTTACAGTGATGTGATGTTGTGATGTTTGCTACAGTACAGGGGTGTTTACAGTGATGGGATGTTTGCTGGGCAGTGATGATGTTTGCCACAGTACAGGGCAGCATAGTGATGTTTGCTACAGTACAGGGGTGTTTACAGTGATGTTTGCTACAGTACAGGGGTGTTTACAGTGATGTGATGTTTGCTACAGTACAGGGGTGTTTACAGTGATGTGATGTTTGCTACAGTACAGGGGTGTTTACAGTGATGTTGCTACAGTACAGGGGTGTTTACAGTGATGTTTGCTACAGTACAGGGGTGTTTACAGTGATGTTGCTACAGTACAGGGGTGTTTACAGTGATGTTTGCTACAGTACAGGGGTGTTTACAGTGATGTTTGCTACAGTACAGGGGTGTTTACAGTGATGTGATGTTTGCTACAGTACAGGGGTGTTTACAGTGATGTGTCCTACAGTACAGGGGTGTTTACAGTGATGTTTGCTACAGTACAGGGGTGTTTACAGTGATGTGATGTTTGCTACAGTACAGGGGTGTTTACAGTGATGTTTGCTACAGTACAGGGGTGTTTACAGTGATGTGATGTTGCTACAGTACAGGGGTGTTTACAGTGATGTGATGTTTCCTACAGTACAGGGGTGTTTACAGTGATGTTTGCTACAGTACAGGGGTGTTTACAGTGATGTTTGCTATACAGGGGTGTTTACAGTGATGTTGCTACAGTACAGGGGTGTTTACAGTGATGTGATGTTGCTGATGTTTGCTACAGTACAGGGGTGTTTACAGTGATGTTTGCTACAGTACAGGGGTGTTTACAGTGATGTGATGTTGCTACAGTACAGGGGTGTTTACAGTGATGTGCTATACAGGGGTGTTTACAGTGATGTTGCTACAGTACAGGGGTGTTTACAGTGATGTTTGCTACAGTACAGGGGTGTTTACAGTGATGTGATTTTGCTACAGTACAGGGGTGTTTACAGTGATGTGCTGCTGCAGGGGTGTTTACAGTGATGATGTTTGCTACAGTACAGGGGTGTTTACAGTGATGATGTTTGCTACAGTACAGGGGTGTTTACAGTGATGTGATGTTTGCTACAGTACAGGGGTGTTTACAGTGATGTGATGTTACAGTGATGTTTGCTACAGTACAGGGGTGTTTACAGTGATGTGATGTTGCTACAGTACAGGGGTGTTTACAGTGATGTGATGTTGCTACAGTACAGGGGTGTTTACAGTGATGTGATGTTGCTACAGTACAGGGGTGTTTACAGTGATGTTGCTACAGTACAGGGGTGTTTACAGTGATGTTTGCTACAGTACAGGGGTGTTTACAGTGATGTTTGCTACAGTACAGGGGTGTTTACAGTGATGTGATGTTTGCTACAGTACAGGGGTGTTTACAGTGATGTGATGTTTGCTACAGTACAGGGGTGTTTACAGTGATGTGATGTTTGCTACAGTACAGGGGTGTTTACAGTGATGTTTGCTACAGTACAGGGGTGTTTACAGTGATGTGATGTTGCTACAGTACAGGGGTGTTTACAGTGATGTGATGTTTGCTACAGTACAGGGGTGTTTACAGTGATGTGATCTTTGCCTAGCTAGCTAACTGCATGCCTCCCTGTTTTGATCACTGAAATGTTTGCTTTGTGATCCAGGGCTGTTCTGGCCTCCTATATCCTCCAGGAACAGCTGAATGTCCTGGGGAAGCTGGGCTGTGTGTTGTGTTGCTGTGGTTCTGTCGTGCTCATCATTCACTCCCCTAAATCAGAGAGCGTCACCTCTAGTCTGGAGCTGGAAGAGAGGCTTGCTGATCCAGGTGGGTGGGACCTGGACATGGTTATTACATCCCAAATGCAC
>NW_027005753.1:0-3722 GCF_036934945.1 Oncorhynchus masou masou | reverse complement strand
AAGAGATAGTGAGTGAAGAAGAGAAAAATATATTTATTTAAAACTAGCTTTAGCTTGACGGCCGTTATGCCATTTTGCAACTTTGGAAGCTGGGGAACAATAGTCTGTCAAGGGAGAGGGGGTGAGAGAAAGGGGAGATGGAAAAGAGAAGACATAAGGTAGAAAAGAGGAAGAAAATGGTATTTGAAGGAGAAAAATAGTGAAATTCCACTTAAGAAATCAAATGTTTTTGATAGACAAAATACATCTGAGGCTTAAATTTACTAGGATTGATTCCCCATCTGTATTATGCTTTTACATTTTTTTAACACTTAAGAGCATGATGTGAACAACATATAGACCAACCATTTTAGCAACATTGCAGTTTATTACCAAAATAAATATATAACAGAAGGGCAAAGTAAACAATATGCAATGCACAAAAAAACAGTGTATAAATAATGGAAGTGTTTGAGGGGAAACGGATGGTGATGCAGCTAGAGTGTAGGTGGAAAGAGGGTTTAGTTTGTGGATAGGTGGGAAGAGAACATTATGCAATTATTGACGATTTGAAATACATATATTTAATCGTTCTTTGTCCGAGGGAAGTTTAAAAACCCAGCAAAAAGCTACAATAAACAAACCCATGCCATGGCCAACACAATAGTTAAAACATGCATGGAATTGTTGAGAGTACTATATTGTTGAGAGAACTTTATAAAGGCAGTGCCTGTCTGCTTGTTATTGAACTGCCCATATATATATATATATATATATATATATATATATATATATATATATATATATATATATTGCCTCTAAGTCCTTTTGTAAGCTTGTTTTGTGTGGGGAGTAGTGTTCCGGATGAAGCTGCTGTGGGTGCCGGTGTTGTCTGGAACGTCACATGGGAAACAAATGGCACAAAGCACTGTCCAGGGCAGTTCAGGACTGGACCAGTCCACCACTACTGGTGCCACAGACATTCGGTGCTACAGACAGCTGGCGCTTCAGTGAATAGCTGCATCTGTGCATGATTGAAAGTGGTCCAACCGGAGCTGTGCGTTTTTAGTTTTGGCCTGCCCTGCTGTTTTTTGGAGGTAAATGTTATACATGCTCTTCTTGGTTGTACTGAGGGGCAGCAGGGCAGGTTTTTACAGGCTGCAGAGGCTCTGTGGCTTGTGGGCATGGGTGAGGGAACTGAATGCCCTGGAGGAGCACTGACACGTCCTGAGTCTTCTACCTGCTGTTGTGCCACTGCACTCAGGTGTTCTGGTTCACTTCATACAGCTGCAGTGTGCTATTGGTCACCACCCGCTGCCTGATCTTCTTGTAGTCCCACGGAATGAGGGTTCACCTTGTCCGAGCTGCCTTATCCTTCTTCTGAGGACTAGGGTAGAAGCCACACAGTCAGGTGAACACGGTCTCTACCTGATAAGGGAATTTATATGTTTAAGTAATGACTAAAGGATTCCACCCTGAAATCATATAATTGTATGAAATGTTAGTAGTCAGTGCGGCTTGGTTGGGTTGTGTTTCGGAAGAAGCTTGGCTTTCGACCTTCGTCTCTCCCGAGCCCGTATGGGAGTTGTAGCGATGAGACAAGATAGTAACTACTAACAATTGGTTACCACGAAAAGGGGTAAACATTTTAATAAAAATAAAAAATGTTAGAAGTCATAATTCCATAATATGTGTGACTAGATTGTTGTGTTGCTGTGTGGTGGTGTGAGAGTTAAGAGAACAAAGGACAACAGGAAAGAGGCTCCTTCCAAGGTCCCTCTTATCTGGGGAGGAAAGGAATGGCGAGAAACTGCCAAGGCGGGTAGAAAGGTGATAAACTGTGTGTGTGTAAGTAGGTGGGGGTGAGAGTTATAAAATGACATGTCTTTGCATTTTGGACTTTAGAACGTTCTCTGAAAAAACCTTACGGACCTTTTGCAGAAGCTGAGTCTTTGCCAAATGATTATTAAACCCAGGTTCTTACAAACACCGGGGATTGGTCAAGCTTAAATAATTGTTTAGTTATCATCATTGGGATTGAACATTTTGGTGACACTACCAAATGGCAGCGGTCAGGCCACTGGCAGATTTACCCCCACTTCCCCGAGTGCATCTCCTTGTGATCTCCACTCCAGGGATACAGGTATTGTTTTTTTTGTGATCGGATGCAATCAATCACCAGCCTGTCTTGGTGAGGGACAGCATAAACAATCTGGTCCTTGTCACGCTGGCTCAGCTTCTTCCACAAGGATATTATAGTGACAGCTGGCTGGTTTGGCCTTGTGTTTTAGGTTATTGTCCTGCTGAAAGGTGAATTCATCTCCCAATGTCTGGCGGAAAGTAGGCTGAACCAGGTCCTCTAGGATTTTGCCTGTGCTTAGCTCCATTCACTTTCTTTTTTTACTCTGACCCCCCCCAAGTCCTTAACGATTACAAGCATACCCATAACATGATGCAGCCACCACTATGCTTGAAAATATGGAGAATGGTACTCAATAATATTCCCCAAACATAACACTTTGTATTCAGGACAAAAGGTTAATTGCTTTGCCAATTTTTTGCAGTATTACTTGAGTGCCTTGTTGGAAACAGGATGCATGTTTTGGAATATTTGTATTCTGTACAGGCTTCCTTTTTACTGTCTTCTAGGATATTATTGTGAAGTAACTATGTTGTTGAGCCATCCTCAGTTTTCTCCTATTACAGCCATTAAACTCTTTAACTGTTTTTTAAAATCGCCTTTGATCTCATAGTGAAATTCCTGGATGTTCCCTTCCTCTCCAGCAACTGAGTTTGGAAGGACATTGTAGCTTGTTGAGGAGAATGGCTCATAACAATGGCCAGAACGGAGCAAATGGAAGGGTATCAAACACTTGGAAACTTTGTTTTGATGTATTTGATAACGTTCTGCACCAGTCATTACCATGAGCCCCTTCTCCCCCAATTAAGGTGCCACCAACCTCCTGTGCTTTGTATTGACTGGGTGTATTTATACACTATCCAAAGTGTAATTAATAATTTCACTATGCTCAAAGGGATATTCAAGGTCTGCTTTTAGTATTTTTACCCATCGACCAATTTTTAGTTTCACTTTTTTTTAACCAGGTAGGCCAGTTGAGAACAAGTTCTCATTTTCTACTGTGACCTGGCCAAGATTAACAAAGCAGTGCGACACAAACAACAACACAGAGTTACACATGGAATAAACAAACATACAGTCAATAACACAATAGAAAAGTATATATAGTGTGTGCAAATGAGGTAAGATTAGGGAGTTGAGGCAATAAATAGGCCGTAGTGGCAACGTAATTACAATTTAGCAACTAAACACTGGAGTGACAGATTTGCAGAATGTGCAAATTAGCGATACTGGGTGCAAAAGGAGCAACAAAATAAAAATAATGAATAACAATATGGGGATGAGGTAATTGGATGGGCTATTTACAGAGGTGCTATGTACAGGTTCAATGATCTGTAAGCTGCTCTGATAGCTGATGCTTAAAGTTAGTGGGAGGGAGATATGAGTCTCCAGCTTCAGTGATTTTTGCAATTCGTTCCAATCATTGGCAGCAGAGAACATAAGGAAAGGCGTCCAAAGGAGAAATTGCCTTTGGGGGTGACCAGTGAAATATACCTGCTGGGGGCGTGTGTTACAGGTGGGTGCTGCTATGGTGACCAGTGAGCTGAGATAAGGCGGGCTTTACCTCGCAAAGACTTATAGATGACCTGGAGCCAGAACTTTT